>NW_027514351.1:0-300000 GCF_048772815.1 Callospermophilus lateralis | reverse complement strand
GTGAAGTAACAAAAGCGAGCCATTAAGTGTGGAGATTCCTTATTGTTTGACTGCTGTATCTATTTCATGCTAATTAGATAGGCTGTGTAAAATGTATAAATACCCCTCTTATTCAACAATAATTGGCTTCCACTCCTGCTGCATCAGTCTACCCAAGTTGTTCGTCACCCCCCCGGTTATTTTGCCCAGCCAGCCGGGCTGCGGCACTTACCTACAGATGTGAGGATGGCCAAATGCCAGGGAAGCTCTGAAGATAATTCTTTTCTGATAAAGCAGGTATTGGCTCACCGCTGACTCCTGACTACTTCACAGAGTTAGCAAAGGAAAGCAGATTTGAGACAGGACAAGCAATTTTGGGGAACATAGTATGGCCCACCAGTCAGAGGACACTCTGGATAGTCACAGACCAACTTGGAGGAAAGAGTTGCCTTTGTGGGTGTGGTTGTGGGTTTGTGTATTCCACTGTGTCTGTGGTTATAGACATTAGAAAAGAGAATGCATCAATGGAATTGTTCTGTCTAGTAGAAAGCTTCTCAGCATTCATCCTGCCAAATTTATGAATGGACTACGGCTTTCCTTATGAATGGGCAACACCTGCTATCTTCCTAAGTTCCTGTTTTCTTCCTGAATTCTGGCCACTCTCAAGAATAGGCTCATGGTTTTGTGTAAAAGATATGTACCACCTCCAAACTCTATAACATGGCCTTGTACTGGATAGCTGAAGGGAATGGAGAGGAACTCAGAAAACTCAGATATCAGTGTGACCAGTAAAGTGTCAGTGGAGAAACACTGATTTGGGCCTTTTGTTTACCTATTGTTCCGTTGCCCTGAATGTCTGGAAGGTCTTTGCCTCAGTCCACCCCTTTGTGAAACCTGAAGAAAAGAGTTGTCTAATGGAAAATAATGAGCATCACCTGTGGCTCTTTGCTTAATTGCCGTGGAAAGGGATGTGTCTGAATCAGCCTCTTGGCCCTGTGTGAGGCTGTGACTTAGATTCTCACCACCTGATGAATCTAAGGAAAGATCTCATGTCTGCATCCAAAACCAAAATGAAAAAAGAGCAGTCTTGTGGATGAAGTTTCTCGCCTTCCTCTGTAAGGTTCCTGACTTCCATCAAGTGAGAATAGGTATCTTTGGTTCAAAAAGTTTTTCAAAGCCCTGCAGAGGCAAGCCCATAGGTGCTTGAATTTTCTCATAACTCCAATTCACATAAAGAATCTAAACCCCACAGACATAAGGCTCAAATTGGAGAAGCAGAGCAGTATTAATGGCAGGCCTAATTGATCACTCCGTGTTCACAGATAGGTTGTCAAGCCACCCTGACATTAGACAAATGAGGGTAGGGAGCATATTTTGGATACTGTCTTCAGCTGCACCCCTCATGGAAACTTCCAGCCAGAGGTTATGATGAGTGTCTATGTGGAAGTAGTTGAGAGCCATGTGGGAGTGTTTTGGTTTTAATTGTGGTCATTTGTTTGGCTGATGGAAGAGATGACTGGGTCCACCTTGGCTTGAACTCTGGTGTGAGTCTTCTTAGAGACTGAGTTCTGGAAATGACTGCAGAGATGTATTGCCATGAATTGTGTTGGGATTTTTGGAGGCCACACATGGTAGTGGCCTTTGGAAACTGAGATCTAGGCCCGGGGGGCTTCCCACAGAGCACTGGGAATCTGAGCCAGAATATCACATGATTTTATTCTGAAAGACTTGACAGCCATAGTTGAGAGTAAAAACACACATGGACCTCACATTGTAGACCTCAATGGGCCTGGCTTCATTTGATCTTTTGGCCACTCTTTGGGAAATCTTGCCTGTGAGAGTTCTCCAGATCTTTCATTGAAATGGGCTTTCTCACCTTTTAATGTTTCCAGAATGAATTAAATCCCACAGTGCCTCCAACCTCATCCTTGAAAAATGGCTAGATAAACATCATAAAAATTTGAAATTCCCATCACCAGGTGACACTGGATACACTTTGGATTTCCTGTTGCTCATCATGAGTGTACCAGACAGTGCCTTGATTGACTGGGTTTCAGGAAAATGGTGTAGAACAATGATGCAAATAAGTTAAAGTCTGCTGAGTAGTGGGCCTAGAGCAGTGTTTTGCAGGTCTGTGATAAAACTTCTGTGGTGGGGTCATGTGGATCTGCCAAAAGGCTTGTAACTGACATGGTGCAGCCAGCAGACCCTTGTATGTAAAGGCATCTTGTTGAATGGAGAGGATTCAGGGCAATGTTCAGAATCAGGTTGCTATGGTCAAGGGGGCAAGCTATGTGGGATAGAAGCCTGGTTGGTGCATTCTCCTGCAGACCCTGACACACAACACGTGACAGATCTCCCTCCAGCACTGTGACCCAGTTGAATTCCTTGTATTTCCTGAAGCCAATACCAAACTCCCAGTGCAGCAGCAAGGACACCATGAAAAGTGGAGGATGACCAAATGGCTTCACAGTCCACACGGGGCCACACTTAGCCTTCAGTGGCAAGAGTTTACTTACAAAGAGAGAATTTAGCCTTGCTGCCTCACGTTCTTTGGAAAATAAGAAACCATGTTCTGCAGGTCACATAGATGGAGACCCAGCTTTGGTGGTCTCACTAGAAAGGAAGCCATAGGTCCTGACTACAACATATACTTCAAGTGGCCAACCTCAGAGGCAGGTTCTCCAGAAGTCTTTAGGCTGGCAGATCTCCATATTTGTGCAGTATTTACCCTGTCTCTTACTTTTGGAAACTCCTCTACCACCTCCAATATTGTGAACTCGTAACCATGTTCCATTCCTGATATGTATTCACAGATTTTCTAAATCTTCTTCTTTTATTTTGTCTTACTTGGGGCAAAGATAGTGTCAAGGTATTGTTGTGAATGAGAGTAGGAAGATTTTGTGTAGCACATATTTGCATACACATTTGATTCATTTTCCTATTTTACATTCAAAATACTGAATCCCTGACACTAACCCATACCCTACTAGACTCTGACTACTAACCCTAATATGGTGGAGAGAAATAATGCAAACAGAAGTGAAATACAAACAGTTCAGAGGAGGCATGGTGTATAGTTGGATTTGCCTTTTGCATGATAAAGTGTAGGTGTTATAAATCTAGTCAATTTTTAATTAAAATAGTTCACCATGGGTTTTTGTAGTTAACAAATACGTGAATTCCTGTCTCCCTTTCTCTGTAGCCTATTCAGCACATGTATTTTTATATGCCCTTTCTCTGTAGCCTATTCAGCACATGTATTTTTATATGCACATATAGAATCCTACCTGGTATCACACGTACATTTTTGTGACTTGGCTGACTTGGAGATACAAATTGTGAGAAAAGATCACTCCTCCTAAAAGCAGTTGGAACTGAAAATTCAACCTATGTGTGAGCTTCCTAGGAGAACAACATTGTACATAAATCCATGCTCAGTAAAATAAATTATTTTGCATCTGTGGATGTTATATATTTCATGATGAATATTGATTGGCTTATATATTGGTACTTTTTAATATCTCTGTGTGGGTTTTGGGTGTGTGTTTATATATATATATATATATATATATATATATATATATATATATATATATATATATATATATACACACTCTCAAGATTTTTCAAAATATGAAATATATGTGTCTTATATACACTACCGAAATTCATTCATGTTCATGTATGTGGATTTATAATAAAAATTTCACAAGATTATTCTCAGAAGTATTCATTTACCTGAACTACATATTTGTTTTCTAGTACTTAAAACTAACTTCAGTGAATGTGCATACAAATACTAATATTTCTACAGTAATTGACCCAGTTTAACATCAATGCAATTAGATTCCCATGGGACATGGTGTGTATTTTGATGTTCATTTTTATTCAACATTGGTTCGTTAATATTTCTTCAGTTCATGCACATCATAGGATATATATTTCATCCACAAATTCACAAATTTATAGGCATTCGTTTCTCTTTCAATCACTTACTGCTTCAGAACACATGTATTCCTCCAGGTTTCTTGACTGGTCTTTTAATGAGACTTCTTTCCAAACACATTATTTTCGATTTCTATAATCACTTTTGAAGCAAATCTCACACAATCTTTATAATAAAACATAACGCAATTATACAATTAGATGTGTAACTGGTTGGAATGAATGATTGTATATCAATATAAGTTTTTGTGTATATTTTCACATATCAATTCAATCCATTATTTAAAGTGGAAACAGTTATATTATTTATTCACAGTATTGTCAATTCATGCATTAATTCTATATTCATAGACACAGAGTACAAATCTTTGTACCGCCAATAATAATTTATACATCTTCAAAATATTGCTCTCAGAAATGGTATAAGAAATACTTATGTCACCCAATCTACATATACATTTTATCACAGTAATATTCTGGACCCAAAATGCAAAGGTCAAACATATGATTGTACCAAAGCCTAAATTGAAAGTGAGCATGGATTACTAAAAACATCCATGTACATGTTGCCTAATGTTCTCAAATGTCAATCCTATTTGTGACAACATATTTTTTTCTTCCTTAGATTATATATTCAAACTCAACCCTGTTGAAAATATCTAATCCTATCACTCACTTTATACTTTTCCTGCTTTCTTAATGTCTCTATTGATATCTGCTTACCGACATATTTTCCCCAGTTCATCATTGTGACTGACTCTTCACATGTGCTCACATTTAAATTCACTCTCTATCCGAAACCCTATTGCTGGAGAACTTTTGTCCAAAACCTATACTCACTCTTCTTTCTGAAACTGAATATCTTTCTAATAATATCAACTATCCCTTTTTGACTAGAAGTTCTCTTCAACATTCCATCATCCAACGTACAAGGTCCTATGCCATTGTACTGAATTTATCTGAGACATCTCTGCAGAAAATAATTCAAATCTAAGTATCCCAATCAAGGGCCCAATGCCCTTCTGGGCTTCAAATCTTACCTACATTTCTGTTTTCATACTAATATTTCACCTATATTTTCTTGTAAATATTGCAGCTTCCCAATCATTCCTGCAGAATGATTCCTAATTCATATCGAACATGTTATTAATCCTAACCATACACTGTTCCCTCAATCTAACTTTACAGAAGATTAGAGACAGAGTTGGTCTTTCAATATAGGAATGTAGCAGATCTTCCACATGCTAAGATCCTCAAAGGTCCATACAGAAATGATCCCTGGAGAAGATGTATGCAGCTATGAAGGACCTGAGAGAGAAAAAGTCATCTCCATGTAATGGCTCACCGCTGGCTCCTAATAACCTCACAGAGTTGGCCAAGGAGACCAGATCTGAGACAGGACAGGCCATTTCTGGGAACATAGTATGGCCCACCAGTAAGAGGACACTCCGGATTGTCACAGACCTACTTGGGGGAAGGAGGTGCCTTTGTGGGTTGGGTGTGAGTTTGTGGTCTTGTCTCATTTTCTGAGAATAGGTAGGAAAGGCAGTATGTTCATTTTGGAGTGGATGGTTTCTAGAAAGTCGTTTGACAAGGAGTGTGTTTCTATGTCTGGGTATCCCTCTGTGTTCGTGGATGAAGACATTAGAAAGAGCATGCATCAATGGATGTGTTCTGTCTAGTAGAAAGCTTCCCAGCATTCATCCTTCCCAATTTATAGATGGACTTGGCTTGCCTTCTGGATGGGCAACACCTACTGTCTTCCTAAGTTCCTGTTTTCTGCCTGAATTCTGGCCACTAACCATAATAGGCTCATGGTTATGTGTCCAAGATATGTACCACCTCCAAGCTCTGGGACATGGCCATGTACAGGATAGCTGAAGGGAATTGGAGCATCTCAGAAAACTCAGATATCAATGTGACCAGTAAAGTCTCTGTGGAGAAACCCTGCTTTGGGCCTTTTGCATACCTATTCTTCTGTTGCACTGAATAACAGGAAGGTCTTTGATTAGGCCACGCCTTTGTGAAGCCTGAAGAAAACAGTTTTCAAATGGAAATGAATGGGCATCACCTGGGGCTCTTTGCTTAATTGTTTGGAAAGGGATGTGTCTGAATTGGCCACTTGGCCCTGTGTGAGGCTGTGGCTTAGATACTGAGCACCTAATGGACCTAAAGAAAGATCCCATGTGTGCACCCAAATCCAAAATGTCCAAAAAGCATTTATTGTGGACTACGTCTCTCGCCTTCCTCTGTAAGGTTCCTGATCTCCATCAAGTGAGAATAGGGATCCTTTGCATCAAATGAGTACTTCAAAGCCTTACAGAGTCTAGCCCACTGGTGCTTGTGATTACTCATGACTCCAGTTCACATAAAGAATCTAAATCCCACAGTCAGTAAGCCTCAAATTGTAATTGTGGAGCAGTATTAAAGGCAGGGCTCTATGATCATTCCGTGTTCAAAGGAAGGGTGTCCAGGCAACCCTGACTTGTGACAAATGAGGTGCGAGGGTGCTTATTTTGAACACTGTGTTGGTCTGTGCCCCTCATGAAAACCTCAAGCCAGAGGTTATTATTAGTGTCTATATGGAAGAAGATGAGTGCCATGTGGGAGTCTTTTGTTTTTAATTGTGGTCATTTGTGTGGCAGTTGGAAGAGATGTCTGGTTCCACCTGGGCTTGAACTCTGGTGTGATTCCCCTTAGAGACTGAGTTGTGGAACTGTCCTCAGAGAAGTATTGCCATGAATTGTGTTGAGATTTTAGGAGGCCACACACGAGATTCGCCCTTGGAAACTGAGATCTAGGCCCAGGGTGGCTTTCCACAGAGCATAAGTAATCTCAGCCAGGATATCACACGATTTTATTGTTAAAGACTTGGCAGCCATAGTTGAGAGTCATAACACACATGGAGCTCACATTGTAGACCTCAATGAGCCTGGCTTCATGTGACCTTTTGGCCACACTTTGGGAAGCTTTGCCTGTGATAGTTCTCCATTTCTTTCGTTCAAATGAGTTTCCTCGCCATTTAATGGTTCCTGAATGATTGGAAACCCACAGTGCCTCCAACTTCATCCTTAAAAAATAGCTAGATAAATACCACCAAATTTTTGAAATTCCCTTGACCAAGTGGCACTGGAGAAACTTTGGATTCCTGTTGCTGATTATGAGTATACCAGACAGTGCCTTGATTGACTTGGTTTCACGAAAATGCTGTAGAACAGAGATGCCAGTAATTTGGAGCCTGCTGAGTAGTTGGCCTAGAGGAGTGGTGGGGAGGTGTCTGAAATAACATCTGTGGTGAGGCCATGTTTATCTGCCATTGGCTTCCAAATGGCTTGTGACTGACATTTTGCATCCAGCAGACCCTTGTATGTAAAAGCATCTTGTTATATGGAGAGGTTTCAGGACAATATTCAGAATCAGGTTGCTATGGTCAATGGGGCAAGCTCTGTGGGAAAGAAGCTTGCTTGGTGCATTCTCCTGCAGACCCTGACCCACCACATGTGACAGAATTTTCTCCAGCACTTTGTCCCAGTGGAACTCCTTGTATTTCAAGAAACAGATACCAAACTCCTAGTGCAGCAGCAAGAAACACCACAAAAAGTGGAGGATGAAAAAATGGCTTTACAGTAAAGACGAGGAGACACTTAGCGCACAGTGGCTACAGTTTACCTACAAAGAAAAAATTCAGCACTGCTGCCTCATGTTCATTGGGAAATAAGAAACAATGTCCTCCAGGTCACATAGATGCAGACCCAGTTATGATGGTCTAACTAGAACGGAAGCTAAACCTCCTGACAGCAACATATATTTCAAGTGCCCAAACTCAGAGGCAGTTTCTCAAAAGTCTTTAGGCCAGCAGAGCTCCATGTTTGTGGAGTGTTTACCCTGTCCCTTACTTTTGGAAACTCCTATACCACCTCCAAGTATATGAACTCCTGAGCATATTCCATTCCAGATATGTATTCACAGATTTTTGTAAATCATGTCCTCTAATTGTGTCTTACTTTAAGCGAAGATGATGTCAAGGCATTGTTCTGGATGAGAGTGGGAACATTTTTTTGTATCACATATTTGCATAAATATTGAATTTATTTTCCTATTTTCAATTCGAAATACTGAATCCCTGACACTAACCCAAAACCTACTAGACTCTGACTACTAATCCTAATATGATGGAGTAAAATAACCCACACAGAATAGAAATACAACCAGTTCAGAGGAGGCATGGTGTATAGTTGTACTTTCCTTTTGCATGATAAAGGGTTGGTGTTATAAATCTTGTCAATTTGTAGTTAAAATAGTTCTCTATGTGTTTTTAAAGTTAACAAATATGTGAATTCCTGTCTCCCTTTCTCTGTAGTTGATTCAGCACATGCATTTTTATATGCACATATAGAATACTACATGGTATCACACGTACATATTTGTGAGGTAACTGACTTTGCAAATACAAATTGTTAGAAGAAAACACTTCTTCTAAATGCTGTTGGAACTGAAAATTCAACCTATGGGTGAGCTTCCTAGTTGAACAACATAAATCCATATTTAGTAAAATCAATATTTTTGGATCTGTGGATGATATATATTTCATGGTGAATTTCGATTGCCATACATAATGCTACTTTGTAATGTCTGTATTTAGGTGTGTGTGTGTGTGTGTGTGTGTGTGTGTGTGTGTGTGTATTCACTCTGCTGATTATTCAAAATATAAAATATATGTGTCTTATTATACACTAACTAAATTCATTCATATTCATGTATTTGGATTTATAATCAACGTTTGAGAAGATTATTCTCAGGAATATTTTTCCACCTGAAATACATGTTTGTTTCCTAGTACTGAAAACTAACTTCAGGGGATCATATTATGGCAGCGATGGGAGTTCATTACCCACCTGTACCGCGTCACTTTGCAGGAGAAGGACGAGTTAGAACGGCTAAAATCTATCTTATTAGAAATTTCCAGGAAAATTGGTGTGCTCCAAAACCTACAGGAAGGATTTCCATTGCACAAGGACCAGCTACGGGGACTCAAACACCAGCAATTTGTCCTCACGGAGGGTCACGCTGCTTATTTAGCAAATCGCCCCACGGCTAGTGTCTGCAATGCGCGCTGGGAAACGACGAGAGAGCAACACAAAGATACAGTCTGTGGATTATGCGGGCTCCTGCCATCTGTGCAATCACTGTGCTCAGTGCTGAATTCTGGGTTTGAAATGGGGGAAGGAAGTGGTCCAATTCGGTTTTCCACACCGGTGAGACCACAGAGGAAGATAGCGGTCACCATCTTGGAGAGCTGATGTCACCATCCCTGTTTTCGACTGATCACAGCTCATTCAGATACAGAATAGGTAATTTCATGCTGCCATTCGCCTTCATCTTGCAGACAAATTACTCAGGGTCAGTGCTAAAGAACCCATGAAAATTGCTTCTTGGATCGTTCTCCTATCAGAACATACACCGAGCCCGGAGCGGCTGAATTCCGGGTCCCGGAACTGCTCTGGCCCAGGGCTAAAGAACCTGCGGAAACTGTTTCTTGGTCTGGGTCCTGCTGAATACTGTAGAGGTAAATGCCAACTGAGCCTTCATAGACAGTGGCAACAGGATTGAGACGGGGCTTGTGAGGGCCGGTCAGGACTCACCCGTTGCTTTGGTCACCCGACAAAGGGAATGAAATGCTGCCATTTACATGGGATACCAACATGGCAGACATCTGATGTGATCACAAAGCAGTGGAGGAGATAACTTCATCGATACCAGCGGCGAGAGAAATAGTTGGTCTCCTGGTAAAGAAAGTGAGTCACAAACATCTGAGTCTCTCTCATTTTGTCATCAAGCCAGAGGTGCAGAGCAGAGCTGCCACCTGTGCCTGGAACAGGCCCAGCGACCCACCGGCGTGGTAGTCACGTCACCCCAATTGGAGTAGGGGCAGAGCAGAGCCGACACCCATGCCTGCAAGGTAGGCAGACGTACGACCGACCGGCAGAACAGGCCTAGCGGCCGGTAAGCATGGTAGACAGATCACCCCAATTGGAGGAGCAGCACAGCCGCCAACCGCACCTGCAATGGAGACTTTTCCACAATACAAGAGCAATATAAATATACAGGGGGAAAATTACAAAAACACAACAGTTTCACCAAGCAGAAAGAAACGCAAGCTGTATGAAAAGACAAGGAAAGAAAGGACCACAAGCAATGCAGGTCAACTCAACTTTAGAAGAGGTAATAGATGCAGCATATGGAATGTCAGATAAAGAATTCAGGATATACATGCTTCAGGTGATCTGGAATCTCAAGGAAGACATTAGACAGCAAAAATCAGTCAATGAAAGATCACTTCGACAATGAATTACATAAAAAAATCCAAGTAGCAAAGATCAACTATACAGGGAGATAGAGGTTATAAAAAACAAACGAACTGAAATCTTAGAAATGCAGGAAGTAATGAACCATCTTAAAAACTCAATTGAGAATACTACCATCAGAGCAGAATACTTAGAAGATAGAACATCAGACAATGAAGACAAAGTATTTCAACTCAAAAAGAACATATACAGCTCAGCAAGACTGTTAAGAAACCATGAGCAAAACTGCAAGAAATATGGGATAACATAAAGAGAATAAACATAAGAGTCATTGGGATACAGGAAAGTATAGAGGTCCAAACCAAAGGAGTGAGCAATCTATTCAATGAAATAATAGGAGAAAAATTCCTAGACTTGAAGAATGAGACAAAATCCCAAATCCTAAAAGTCTACAGGACGCCGAACGTGCAAAATCATAAGAGATCCACACCTAGACACATTGTAATGAAGATACCCTACATACAGAATAAGGAGAGAATTTTAAAAGCTACAAGAGAAAGGAAGCAGATTATAGTTAGTGGTAAACCAACCAGGATAACAGCTGATCTTTCAACACAGACTCTGAAAGCTTGAAGATCCTTTAATAACATATTTCAAACACTGAAAGAAAATGGGTTCCAGCCAATTATCATGTATCCAGTGAAATTAAGCTTCAGATGGAAGATGAAATTAAAACCTTCCACGATAAACAAAAGTGAAAAGAATTTGCAGCTAGAAAACCATCTCTTCAAAACATCCTCGGCAAAACATTACAGGAAGTGGAAATGGAAAATACCAATGAAAACCAACAGTGGGAGGTAGGACATTGAAGGGGGGAAAATAATCAAAGAGGAAAACAAACTATGTTTAGTAACATAAATAAACAAATATGGCTGGAAGAACAACCCATATCTCAATAATAACCAAAAATCTTAATGGCTTAAACTCACCAATTAAGAGACACAGGCTAGTAGAATGGATCACAAAACAAGAACCAACAAAATGCTGCCTACAGGAGACGCATTTTATAGGAAAAGACATACATAGACTGAGGGTGATACTTGGAAAAATCGTATCACTCTTATGAACTTCGGAAACAAGCAGGAGTGTCCATACTCATATCAAATAAAATAGATTTCAAGCCAAAGTTAATCAAAAGGGATAAAGAAGGACACTACATACTACTCAAGGGAACCATACGCCAACAAGACATAACAGTCATAAATATATATGCCACAAACAATGGTGCAGCTTTGTTCATCAAACAAACTATTCTCAATTTCAAGAGTCTAATAGACCACAATACAGTAATCATGGGAGACATGAACACACCTCTCTCACCACTGGACAGATCTTCCAAACAAAAGTTGAATAAGGAAACTATAGAACTCAATAACACAATTAATAACCTAGACTTAATTGACATATATACAATATACAACCCATCATCAAGAAGTTACACTTTTTTCTCAGCAGAACATGGATCCTTCTCAAAAATACATCATATATTATGTCACAGGGCAATTCTTAGACAATAAAAAGGAGTAGAGATAATACCATGCATTTTATCTGATCATAATGGAATGAAATTAAAAATCAACGATAAAAAAGGAAGGAAAAATCATTCATCACTTGGAGAATGAACAATAGGTTTCTGAATGATCAATGGGTTATAGAAGACATCAAGGAAGAAATTAAAAAATTCTTAGAGATAAATGAAAACACAGACACAATATATCGGAATCTATGGGACACATTGAAAGCAGTTCCAAGAGGAAAATTCATTGCTTGAGTTCATTCCTTAGAAAAAGAAAAAACCAACAAATAAATGATCTCATACTTCATCTCAAAATCTTAGACAAACAAGAGCAAACAACAGCAAAAGAAGTAGAAGGCAACAAATAATTAAAATCAGAGAAGAAATTAATGAAATCGAAACAAAAGAAACAATTAAAAAAATTGACAAAACAATACATTGGTTTTTTGAAAAAATAAATATAATCGACAGACCCTTAGCCATGCTAACAAAGAGAAGAAGAAAGAGAACTCAAATTACTAGCATATGAAATGAAAAAGGAAATATAACAAGAGACACTTCAGAAATACAGAAGAAAATCAGAAATTATTTTGAATTAATATACTCCAATAAAATAGAATATAGTGAAGGCATTGATAAATTTCTTAAGTCATATGATGTGCCCAGATTGAGTCAGGAGGATATAGACAACTTAAACATTCCAATATCAATTGAGGAAATAGAAGAAACCATCAAAATACTACCAACTAAGAAAAGCCCAGGACCGTATGGGTATAGAGCAGAATTATACAAAACCTTTAAAGAAGAACAAAAACCAATACTTTTCAAGGTATTTCAGGAAAAATGCAAAAATCCTCAAAAAAATTCTGGCGAATCAGACACAAAAACATATATATAAAAAAAATGTGCAACATAATCAAGTAGGATTCATTCCTGGGATGCAAGGCTGGTACAATATACGGAAATCAATAAATGTTATTCATCACATCAATAGACTTAAAAATAAGAACCATATGATCATCTCGAGAGATGCAGAAAAAGCATTTGACAAGGTACAGCATCACTTTACGTTCAAAACTCTAGAAAAACTAGGGATAACAGAATCATACCTCAATATTGTAAAAGCAATCTTTGCTAAGCCTCAGGCTAGCATCATTCTGAATGGAGAACAATTGAAGGCATTCCCCCTAAAATCTGGAGCAAGACAATGATGCCCTCTCTCACCCCTTCTGTTCAACATAGTTATTGAAACACTGGCCAGAGCAATTAGAAAGACTAAAGAAATTAAAGGCATTAAAATAGGAAAAGAAGAACTCCAATTATCGCTATTTGCAAAAGACATGATTCTATACCTAGCAGACCCAAAAGGGTCTACAAAGAAACTATTAGAGGTAATAAATGAATTCAGCAAAGTGGCAGGATATTAAATCACCACGCATAAATCAAAGGCATTTTTGTATATCAGCGACAAATCCTCTGAAATGGAAATGAGGACAATCAGTCCATTCACAATATCATCAAAAAAATAAATAAAATACTTGGGAATCAACCTAACAAAAGAGGTGAAAGACATATACAATGAAAACTACAGAACCCTAAAGAGAGAAATAGAAGAAAATCTTAGAAAATGGAAAAATATACCCTGTTCATGGATAAGCATAACTAACATCATCAAAATGACGATATTACCAAAAGTTCTCTATAGGTTTAATGCAATGCCAATCAAAATCTCAAGGTCATTTCTTGTAGAAATAGATAAAACAATTATGAAATTCATATGGAAAAATAAAAGACCCAGAATAGCAAAAACAGCTCTAAGCAGGAAGTGTGAATTAGGCAGTATACCGATACCAGACCTCAAACTATACTACAGATCAATAGTAACAAAAATAGCATGGTACTGGTGACAAAACAGGCGGGTGGACCAGTGATACAGAATAGAGGACACAGAAACCAATCCACAAAACTACAGCTATCTTATATTTGATAAAGGGACTAAAAGCATGCAATGGAGGAAGGATAGCATCTTCAACAAATAGTGCTGGGAAAACTGGAATTCCATATGTAACAAAATGAAACTGAATCCCCTCCTCTCACCATGCACAAGAGTTAACTCAAAATAAATCTAGGAGGTTGATATCAAATCAGAGACACTGCATCTGGTGGAAGAAAACTTTTGCCACCATCTACATACTGTGGTGTCGGGCTCCAAATTTCTCAATAGGACACCCATAGCACCAGAGTTAATCCCTAGAATCAACAAATGGGACTTACTCAAACTAAATACATTTTTCTCAGCAAAAGAAACAATAAGAGAGGTAAATAGGGAGCCTACATCCTTGGAACAAATCTTTACTCCTCACACTTCAGATAGAGCCCTAATATCCAGAGTATACAAAGAACTCAAAAAAATTAAACAATAAGAAAATGAATAACCCAATCAACAAATGGGCCAATGACCTGAACAGACACTTCTCAGAGGAGGACATACAATCAATCAATAAGTACATGAAAAAATGCTCACCATCTCTAGCAGTCAGAGAAAAGCAAAACAAACCCACCCTAAGATACCATCTCACTGCAGTAAGATCGGCAGCCATTATGAAGTCAAACGCCATCATGTGCTGTCGAGGATGTGGGGAAAAGGGCACACCTGTACATTGCTGGTGGGACTGCAAATTGGTGCAGCCAATTTGGAAAGCAGTATGGAGATTTCTTGGAAAGCTGGGAATGGAACCACCATTTGACCTATTCCCCTTCTCGGTCTATTCCCTAAAGAACTAAAAAGAGCATGCTACAGAGATACTGATAAATCGATGTTCATAGCAGCACAATTCACAATTGCAAGACTGTGGAACCAACCTAGATTCCCTTCATTAGATGAATGGATTAAAAATGTGGCATTTATATAGAATGGCTTGTGACTCACAAGGTGCAGCCAGCAGACCCTTATATGTAAAGGCAAATTGTTATATGGTTTGGTTTCAGGTAAATGTTCAGAATCAGGTTGCTCTGGACACGGGGGCAAACAATGAGAGATAGAATATTGGATGGTGCATTCTCCTGCAGAACCTGACCATACACACGTGACAGAACTCCCTCCAGCACTGTGTCCCAGTTGAACTCCTTGTATTTCGTGATGCAAATACCAAACTCCCAGTGCAGCAGCAAGAAACACCACGAAAAGTGGAGGATGACCAAATGGCTTCACAGTTCACACGGGGAGACACTTAGGTTCCAGTGTCCACAGTTTACTTAGGAAGAGAGAATTCAGCACTACGGTCTCATGTTCATTGGAAAATAAGAAACCATGTCCTCCAGGTCACATAGATGCAGACCCATCTTTGATGGTCTCACTACAAAGGAAGCTAAAGCTCCATACAACAAAATATATTTCAAGTGCCCAACCTCAGAGGGACTTTCTCAAGAAGTCTTTAGGCCAGCAGAGCTCCATGTGTGTGGACTGTTTAAACTTTCCCTTACTTTTGGAAACTCCTTTACCACCTCCAATTTTTTGAACTACTGAGTATATTTTATTCCACATATGAATTCACAGATTTTCTAACTCTTCTCCTCTAATTGTGTTTTACTAGGGTCGAAGGTAATGACAAGGCATTGTTCTTGATGAGAGTTGGAAGATTTTTGTGTAGCATATGTTTGCGTACACATTGGATTCATTTTCCTATTTTCCATCCAAAATACTGAATCTCTGACACTATCCCATACCCTACTAGACTTTGACGATTAATCCTAATATGGTGAAGAAAAATAACCCAAAGAGAATAGAAATACAAGCAGTTCAGAGGAGGCATGGTGTATACTAGGTCTTGCCTTTTGCATGATAAACGGTAGGTATTATAAAAATTGTCAATTTTTAATTGAAATAGTTCTACATGTGTTTTTAAAGGTAACGAATATGTGACTTCCTGTTTCCTTTTCTCTGTAGCCTATTCAGCACATGTGTTTTTATACGCACATATAGAATCCTACCTGGTATCACACATAATTTCTTTTGAGGCTACTGACTTGGAAGATAAAAATTGTGAGTAGAGATCATTCCTCCTAAACGCTGTTGAAACTGAAAATTCAACCTATGTCAGCTTCCTAGTAGAACAACATTATACATGAATCCATGTTAAGCAAAATGAATATTTTTCGATATGTGGATTATATATATTTCATGATGAAATGCGATTGGCATATATATTGCTACTTTTAATGTCTGTGCATGTGTCTGTGTGTGTGTGTGTGTGTGTGTGTGACTCTCCAAGTTTTCTAAAATATGAAATATATGTGTATTATATAAACTCCCTAAATTCATTCATGTTCATGTATGTGGATTTATAATCAACTTTTCAGAAGATTATTCTCAGAAATATTCATCCACCTTGAATACATATTTGTTTCCCATTACTGAAATCTGACTTCAGTTAATGGTTCATACAAATCCTAACATTTCTACATTAACTGACCCAGTTTAACATCAATGCAATAGATTCCTATGGGA
This sequence comes from Callospermophilus lateralis, assembly GCF_048772815.1. NCBI lineage: Eukaryota > Metazoa > Chordata > Mammalia > Rodentia > Sciuridae > Callospermophilus > Callospermophilus lateralis. The sequence continues at coordinate 283,685 of NW_027514351.1, read as the reverse complement.
CATGATGTCTATTTTGAACTTCATTTCTATTCAACACTGCTACATTACTATTTCTTCACGTTTAGCCCATCATAGCATATATATTTCATCCACAAGTTCACAAATTTAGAGGCATTTGGTTCACTTTAAATCCCTTCCTGCTTTAGAACACATGTATTCCTCCAGGTTTCTTGACTGGATTTTTTGAGACTTCTTTCCAAACACATTATTTTCGATTTCCATAATCCTTTTGAAGAAAATCAGACACACCCTTCATGATAAACCATAACCTAATATTACCATTAGATGTATAACTGGTTGGAATGAATGATTTTATATCAATATTAGATTTCCTGTATATTTTCAGATATCAATTAAATGAATTATTTAAAGTGGAACCAGTTATATTATTTATTCACAGTATGGTCTATTCATGCATTATCTCTATATTCACAGACACAGCGTACACCTCTTTGTACCCCCAATACTAATTTATACGTCTTCTCAATATTGCTCCCGGAAATGGTGGAAGAAATACTCATGTCACCTGATCTACATATACATTTTATCACAGTAATATTCTTGACAAAACTGCAAAGGTCACACTTATGATTTTACAAAGCCTAAATGGAAAGTGAACATGGATTACTAAAAACATCCATGTCCAGGTTGCCTAATGCTCTCAAATGTCATTCTTTGGTGACTACATATTTGTTTCTTCCTAAGATTACATATTCAAACTCAATCCTGTTGAAAATGTCTAATCCTAACAATCACTTTGTACTTTGCCTAATTTCCTATTGTCTTCCTTGATATTTGCTTTCCTACATTTTTTCCCTAGTTCATCATTGTGAATGACTCTTCACATGTGCTGACATTGGCATTCACTCTCTAATCGAAACCCTGTTGCTAAAGAATTTTTTTTTTCCAAATTCTATACTCACACTTCTTCCGAAAACTACCGACTGTCTTTCTAATCTTACCGACTATCCCTTTTGGAGTTGATGTTCCCTTCTAAATTCAATCATCCAAGGTACAAAGTCTTATGCCATTGTATATTGATTTATCCAAGAAATCTCTGCTGAAGGTAATTCAATGCTAATTATTTCAATCAAGGGCCCAATTCCCTTCTGGGCTTCAAATCTTACCTAGATTTCTGTTTTCATACATATATTTCACCTCTATGTTCTTATAAATATAGCAGATTCCCAATATCATTATTCATCCCTCAGAATAATTCCTAACCCAAATTGATCAAGTTATTAATGCTAACCATACACTGTTCCCTCAATCTAACTTTACAGAAGAGCGGGACAGAGTTGGTCTTACAATACAGGAATATAGGGGATCTTCCACCTGCTGAGAACCTCAAATGTCCATGCAGATATGACCCCTGGAGAAGATGTAGGCAGATATGAAGGACTGCCTACATCTTCTCCAGGCCTGTGTGGAGAGCTGTTCCCGGGTGCCTATGGTTGATATACCATTCCAACTTGTGAAAGTGTCACATGAAGTAGGGGTAGCCACCAGCACTTGTCCCCGTTGAACTCCTTGTATTTAGTTAAGCAAATACCAAACTCCCAGTGCAGCAGCAAGAAACACCACGAAAATGGAGAATGAACAAATGGCTTCACAGTCCACATGGGGAGACACTTAGCCCCCAGTGGCCACAGTTTACCTACAAAGAGGGAATTCAGTACTGCTGCCATATGTTCATTATAAAATAAGATACCATGTCCTCCAGGTCACATAGATGCACACCCAGCTTTGATGGTCTCACTACAAAAGAAGCTATAGCTCCAGACAACAATATAAATTTAAGTGCCCAACCTCTTAGCCAGTTTCTCAAGAAGTCTTTAGGCCAGCAGAGCTCCATGTTTGTGTTGTGTTTACAATGTCCCTTACTTTGAGAAACTCCTCCACCATATCCAAGGTTGTGAACTCCTGAGAATTCCCATTCCAGATTGGATTTATTTTGCAATTTTCCATTCTACAGTAACTGACCTAGGTTTACATCAATGCAAGTAGATTCCTTATGGAACATGATGTGTATTTTGAAGTTCATTTTTATTCAACACTGTTACATTACTATTTCTTCAGTTTATGCACATAATAGGATATATATTTATTCCACAAGTTAGGAAGTTTATAGGCATTTGGTTCACTTTCAATCATTTTCTGCTTCAGAACACATGTATTCCTCCATGTTTCTTGACTGGTCTTCTCATGAGACTTCTTTCCAAACACATTATTTTCTATTTCCGTAATCACATTTGAAACAAAACTCACACACCCTTCATTATAAACCATAACTCTAAGATTACCATTAGATGTATAACTCTTTGGAATGAATGATTGTATATCAATATAAGATTTCCTATATATTTTCAGATATCAATTCAATCCATTATTTAATTGGAACCAGTTATATTTTTTCCCAGTATGATCTATGTATGCATAATCTCTATATTCATAGACACAGCATACGCCTCTTTGTACCCCCAATACTAATTTATTCGTCTTCACAATATTGCTCCCGGAAATGGTGGAAGAAATACGCATGCCACCTGATCTACATATACATTTTATTACAGTAATATTCTGGACACAAAATGCAAAGGTCACACTTATTATTGTACCAAAGCCTAAATGGAAAGTGAGCATGGATTACTAAAAACATCCATGTCCACATTGCCTAATTCTCTCAAATGTCAATCCTATTCGTGACTACATATGTGTTTCTTCCTAAGATTATATATTCAACCTGAACCCTTTGAAAAAGTCTAATCCTATCTCTTTATAGTTTGCCTGATTTTGTAATGTCTCTATTGATATCTGCTTTCCTACATATTTCCCAAGTTCATCATTGTGATTGACTCTTCACATGTGCTGACAAATATTCACTCTCTAACCAAAACCCTATTGCTAAAGAACTTTTGTTTCAAATACTATACTCACTCTTCTTCCTATACCTACCGACTATCTTCCTAATCCTACCGACTGTCCCTGTTTGACTCGATGTTCTCTTGTACATTCAATCATCCAAGGTAGAAGATCCTATGCCATTGATTATAGATTCATCTTAGACATCTGTGCATAACATAATTCAATGCTAATTATCCCAGTCAAGGTCCCAATGCCATTCTGGGCTTCGAATCTAAACTAGATTTCTGTTTTCATAATTATATTTCACCTCTATATTCTTTTAAATATTTTAGGTTCCAAATACCATCATTCATCCAGCAGAATGATTTCTAACCCAAATCAAACATGTTGTTAACCTTAACCATTCACTGTTCCATCAATCTAACTTTACAGAAGAGCAGGGATAGAGTTGTATGAGATCTTTCACCTGATGAAAACCTCAAAGGTACATGCATAAATGATCTCTGAAGAACATGAAGGCAGCTATAAAAGACCTGAGAGAGCAAAAGTCATCTTCAATGGCAAACAACCTGGTCAGGATGAAGGGTTCTGACTGAATCAGCCTCTCTCTTCTTAATGTAGAGAAAATGGACCAAACCCAGCCTGTGTGGGTAGCTGTCCCAGGGCGCCTATGATTGATATACCGTTCTATCTTGTGAAAGTGTAACAGGAAGTAGGGGCAGCCTCCTTCTCATGTGACACTTGGAAGCCACTGGTAGGACAAAGTGGTTGCCAAGGCAGTAACCTCATTCAGTTCCTGAAGGAAGTGACCTCACCTCACTTCCTTGGTGATTAAAATCTCTGAACTTGGGATTCATGAGGCCAGTCACCCATAGCCAGTCCCAGTCTCAGTCCCAGTGGTCACACTTGTTTGGATTTACCAAAGACAGAGTCAGTCTTTCTTGGTAACTACTGATGTGAGGATGGCCAAATGCCAGGAAAGCTTTAAAGAGGAGCCGTTTCTGAGAAAGCAGGTAGTGGCTCACCTCTGGCTCCTGACACCTTCACAGAGTTAGCCAAGGAGACCAGATCTGACACAGGTCAGGCCATTTAAGGGGAACATAGTATGGTCCACCAGTCAGAGGACACTCTGGATATTCACAGACCTACTTGAGTTAAGGAGGTGCCTTTGTCGGTGTGGGTGTGAGTTTGTGGTTTTGTCTCATGTTCTGAGAATAGGTAGGAAAGGCAGTTTGTTTGGATTGGAGTGGAGTGTTTCTAGTAAGTCGTTAGACAAGGCGAGTGCTTCTATGTCTGTGTTTCCCACTCTGTCCGTGGTTGTAGACATTAGAAAAGAGAATGCATCAAGGATGTGTCCTGTCTAGTAGAATGCTTCCCAGCATTCTTCCTGCCCGATTTAGGAATGGACTGTGGCTCGTCTTATGCATAAGAAACACCTACTAACTTTCTAAGTTCCTGTTTTCTTCCTGAATTCCGGCAAACCTCAAGAATAGGCCCATGGTTTTGAGTCCAAGATGTGTACCACCTCCAAGCTCTGTGACATGGCCATGTGCTTGATAGCTGTAGGGAATGGGAACATCTTAGAAAACTCAAATATCTGTGTGACCAGTAAACTCTCAGTGGAGAAACCCTGCTTTGGTTCATTTGCATACTTATGGTTATGTTGCCCTGAATGTCAAGAAGGTCTTTGCCTCAGGCCACCCCTTTGTGAAGCCTGAAGAAAACTGTTTTCAAATGGAAATAAATGGGCATAACATGTGGCTCTTTGCTTAATTGCTTTGAAAAGGGACGTGTCCGAATCAGCCTTTTGGGCCTGTGTGAGGTTGTGGCTTAGATTCTCAGCACATGGTAGATCTAAAGATAGATTCCATTTGTGCAATCAAAACCAAAATGGCAAAAAATCACTCATTGTGGATGAGTCTCTTGCCTTCCTCTGTTAGGTTCTTTACCTCCATCAAGTGTGAATAGGAGTCCTTTAGGTCAAATGAGTTCTTCAAATCCCTGCAGAGGTGCTTGTGTTTTCTCAAGATTCCATATCACATAAAGAATCTATACCTGAGAGTCAGTAGGCCTCAAATTGGAGAAGGAGAGCAGTATTAATGGTAGGCCTATTTGATCACTCCTGGTTCACAGGAAGGGTGTCCATGTCACCCTCACTTTAGGCAAATGAGGGGCAAGCGACATTATTTTGGACACTCTCTTGGGATGCATCCTGCATGGTAACCTCCAGCCAGAGGTTAAGATGAATGTCTATATTTAAGAAGATGAGGGCCATGTGGGTGTCTTTTGGTTTTAATTGTGGTCATTCTTGTGGCAGTTGGAAGAGATGACTGGATCCACCTGGGCTTGAACTCTGGTGTCATTCCCCTTAGAGCCTGAGTTCTGGAACACATATCAAAGAAGAATTGCCATAAATTGTGTGGGGATTTTAAGAGGCCGCGCATGAGAGTCGCCCTTGGAAACTGAGATCTATGCCCACGGTGGCTTTCCACAGAGCACTGGGAATCTCAGACAGGATATCACATGATTTAATTCTGAAAGACTTGGCAGCCATATTTGATAGTCAAAAAACACATGGACCTCAATTTTAGACCTCAATGGGCATGGCTTCATGTGACCTTTTGGCCACTCTTTGGGAAGCCTTGCCTGTGAGAGTTCTCCAGAGCTTTCATTGAAATGATCTTCCTCAACATTGAATGATTCCTGAATGAATTGAAATAAACAGTGCCTCCAACTTCATCCTTGAAAATTGGCTAGATAAATACCATGAAATATTTAAAATTCCAATGACCAGGTGGCACTGAAGAACCTTTGGATGTCCTGTTGCTGATCATGAGTGTACCAGACAGTGCCTTGATTAACAGGCTTTCATGAATATGGTGTAGAACAGAGATGCCAGTAATTTGGAGCCTGCAGAATAGTGGGCCTAGAGCAGAGGTGATTAAGTGTGTGATAAAACATCTGTGGTGGGGTCATGTGGATCTGCCATTTTCTTCCAAATGGCTTGTGACTGACATGGTGCAGCCAGCAGAACATTGTATGTAAACGCATCATGTTATATGGAGAGGTTTAAGGGCAATGTTCAGAATCAGGTTGCTATGGTCACGGAGGCAACCTATGTGGTATACAAGTCCTGTTGGTGCATTCTCCTGCAGTCCCTGACCCACCATATGTGACAGAACTCCCTCCAGGACTGTGGTCAAGTTTAACTCCTTGTATTTCATGAAGTAAATACAAAACTCTCAGTGCAGCAGGAGACACTATAAACAGTGGAGGATGATGAAATGGCTTCACAGTCCACATGGGGAGACACATAGCCCCCAGTGGCCATAGTTCACCTACAAAGAGAGAATTCAGCACTACTGCTTCATGTTCATTGGAAAATTATAAACCATGTCCTCCAGGTCACAGAGATGCATAAAGACGTTTGATGGTCTTACTAGAAAAAAAGCTAAAGTTCCTGAAAACTACATATATTTCAACTGTCCATCTTACAGGCAGTTTCTCCAGACGTCTTTAGGCTGGCAAATCTTCATGTTTGTGGAGTTTTTACATTGTCCCTTACTTTTGGAAACTCCTCTACCATCTCCAAGGTTGTGAAATCCGGAGCAGTTTTCATTTCAGGTATGAATTCAAAGATTTTCTAACTCTTTTTCTCTAATTGTGTCTTACTTGGGGTGAAGGTAATGTCAAGTTATTGTTCTAAATGAGAGTGGGAAAATTTTTGTGTAACACTAATTTGCATACACATTGATCCATTTCCAATTTTCCATTCGAAATACTGAATCCCTGACAGTAACTCATACCCTACTATACTCTGACTACTAATCCTAATATGATGAAGAATAATACCCAAATAGAATAAAAATACGAGCAGTTCAGAGGAGGCATGCTGTACAGTTGGACTTCCCTTTTGCATGATTAAGGGTAGGTGTTATAAATCTACTCAATTTTTAATTGAAATAGTCCTCCATGTGTTTATAAAGTTCACAAATATGTGAATTCCTGTCTCCCTTTCTCTGTAGCCTACTCAGCACATGTATTTTTATATGCACATACAGAATCCTACCTGGTATCACACGTACATTTTCATGAGTTGGCTGAATTGGCAGATACAAATTGTGAGAAGTGATCAGTCCTCCTAAACGCTGTGGGAACTGAAAATTCAAACTATGTGTAAGCTTCCCAGTAGAACAATATTATACATAAATCCATGTTCAGTATAATAAATATTTTGCATCTTTGAATGATGTATATTACATGATGAATTACGATTAGCATATATATTGATACTTTTTAATGTATATTTGTGTTTATTTAAAATATATATATATATATATATATATATATATATATATATATATATATATACACTCCAGATTTCTCAAAATATGAAAGGTATGTGACTTATACACACTCTGTAAATTCATTCATGTTCATGTATATAAATTTATAATCAACTTTTCAGAAGATAATTCTCAGAAATATTCATCCACCTGAAATACATATTTATTTCCCAGTACTGAAAACTAATTTCAATCAATGGTGTTTACAAATCCTAATATTTCTACAGTAACTGACCCAGTTTAACATCAATGCCAGTAGATTCCTATGGGACATGATGTCTATATTGACCTTCATTTTAATCCAACACTGGTACATTACTATTTCTTCAGTTTTTGCACATCATAGGATATGTATTTCTTCCACAAGTTTAAAATATATAGGAATTTGTTTCACTTTCAAACACTTCTTGCTTCAGAACACATGTATTCCTCCATGTTACTTGACTGGTCTTTTCATGAGACTTCTTTCCAAATACATTATTTTCAATTTCCATAATCAATTTCGAAGCTAAACTCACACACTCTTCATGATGAACCATAACATTAATATTAACATTAGATGTATAACTGGTTGGAATGAATAATTGTATATCAATATAAGATTTCCTCTATATGTTCACGATTCAATTCAATCCATTATTTAAAGTTGGAACCAGTTATGCTTTTTATTCACAGTATTGTCTATTAATGCATTATCTCTATATTAATAGATACAGTGTACTCTTCTTTGTCCCTTCAATACTAATTTATACGTCTTCAAAATATTGCTCCCAGAAATGGTGGAAGAAATACTCATGTCACCTTATCTATATATAGATTTTATCACAGGAATATTCTGGACACAAAAAACGAAGGTCACACTCATGATTGTATCAAAGCCTAAATGCCAAGGGAGCGTGGATTACTAAAAAGAACCATGTCCAGGTTGCCTAATGCTCTCAAATGTAAATCAAATTGGTGACTACATATTTGTTTCTTCCTAAGATTATATATTCAACCTCAACCATGTTGAAAATGTCTAATCCTATCACTCACTTCATACTTTGCCTGATTTGGTAATATCTTTATTGATACCTGCTTTCATACATATTTCCCCCAGTTCATCATTGTGACTGACACTTCACATATGCTGACATTTATATTCACTCTCTACCCGAAACCCTATTGCTAAAGAACTTTTGGTCCAAATCCTATACTCACTCTTCTTTCTAAACCTACTGACTATCTTCCTAATGCTACTGACTATAGTTTTTTGACTCGATGTTCTCTTCGACAATCAATTATCCAAGGTATAAGGTCCTATGCCATTGTATATCAATTTATCTGAGACACATGTGCAGAACATAATTCAAACCTAAGTATCCCACTCAAGGGCCCAGTTCCCTTCTGGCTTCCAATCTTACCTAGATTTCTGTTTTTATACTTATATTTTACCTATATATTTTTGTAAATATCACAGGCTCCAAATACCATTATTCATCTGGCAGAAAGATTCCTAACGCAAATCAAACATGTTATTAACCCTAAACATACACTTTTCCCTCAATCTAACTTTACAGAAGAGGAGGGACAGAGTTGGTCTTACAATACAGGAATGTAGGGGATCTTCCAACTGCTGAGAACATCAAAGGTATATGCAGAAATGATCCCCTGAGATGATGAAGGAAGCTATGAAGGACCTGAGAGAGCAAAAGACATCTTCCATGGCAAACTATCTGGTCAGGATGAAGGGATGTGTCTGAATCAGCCTCTACCTTCTTAATGTAGAGAAGATGGACCAAACCAGGCCTGTGTGGAGAGCTGTTCTCAGGTACCTATGGTTGGTATACCATTCTAACTGTGAAAGTGTGACAGGAAGTAGGGACAGCCTCCATCTCATGGGACCCTTAGAAGTAACTGTTAGGACAAAGTGGTTGCCAAGTCAGTGACCTCTTTCAGTTCCTGAAGGAAATGACCTCACCTCACTGCCTTGGTGATGGAACTCTCTGGACGTTTGATCCTGGAAGACAGGCACCAAGAGACAGTCACAGTCCCAGTCCCAGTGGTCTCACTTGTTTTGATTTACCAAGAACAGAGTCAGTCTTTCTTAGTACCTACTGATGTGATGATGGCCAAATGACAGGAAAGCTCTGAAGAGGAGCTTTTCCTGGGAAAGCAGGTAGTGGCTCACCCATGGCTCCTAACAACTTCAAAGTGTTGGCCAAGGAGACCAGATCTGATACAGGACAGGCCATTTTGGGGGAACATACAATGGCCCACCATTCTGAGGACACTATGGATAGTCACAGACTTACTTGAGCAAAGGAGGTGCCTTTGAGTGTGTGTGTGTGGGTTTGTGGTTTTGTCTCATGTTCTGGGAATAGGTAGGAAAGGCTCTTTGTTTGGATTGGTGTGGACTGTTTCCAGTAAGTCGTTTGACAAGGCGAGTGCTTCTATGTCTGTGTATCCCACTCTGTCCGTGATTGTAGACATTAGAAAAGAGAATGCATCAATGGATGTGTCCTGTCTAGTAGAAAGCTTCCAAGCATTCATCCTGCCCAATTTACAAATGGACTGCAGCTTGTCTTATTGAAGGGCAACATCTGCTCTCAGTAGTTTCTGTTTTCTTCCTGAATTCTGGAAACTCTCCAGAATAGCCTCATGGTTTTGTGTCCAAGATATGTACCACCTCCAAGCTCTGTGAAATGGTGATGTACTGGATAGCTGAAGGGAATGGCGAGAATCTAAGAAAACTCAGATATCAGTGGGACCAGGAAAGTCTCAGTGGAGAAACCCTTCTTTGAGCCTTTTGCTTACCTATTGTTCTGTTGCCCTGAATTTCAGGAAGGTCTTTACCTCAGGACACTAATTTGTGAAGCCTGAAGAAAACTGTTTTCAAATGGAAATTAATGGGCATCACCTGTGGCTCTTTGCTTAATTGCTTTGGAAATGGATGTTTCTGAAACAGCCTCTTGGCCCTGTGTGAGGCTGTGGTTAGATACTCAGCACCTTATGCATCCCACGTGTTCATCCAAAACCAAAATGGCCAAAAGAGCAGTTTTTGTGGATGAAGTCTCTCCCTACCTCTGTAAGGTTCCTGACCTCTATCAAGTGAGAATAGGGTGCCTTTGGGTCAAATGAGTTCTTCAAAGCCCTTCAGAGGCTAGCCCATAGGTGATTCCAATGATTCCAATTTACATGAAGAATCTAAACCCCACAGTCAGTAGTCCTCAAATTGGAGAAGCAGAGCAGTATTAACGGCAGGCCTATTTGATAAGTCATGGTTCACAGGAAGGTGTTCAGGCCACCCCAACGTTAAGCAAATGAGGGGCAAGGGAGCTTATTTTGGACACTGTCTTGGGCTGTGCCCCTCATGGAAACCTCCAGCCAGAGGTTAAAATGAGTACCTATATGGAAGAAGATGACGGCCATGTGGAAGTGTTCTGGTTTTAATTGTGGTTATTAGTGTGGTTGTTGAAAAATATGACTGGCTCCACCTGGTCTTGAATTCTAGTGTGATTCCCCTTAGAGACTGAGTTCTGGAACTGACCTCAGAGAAGTATTGCCATGAATTGTGTTGGGATTTTAGGAGGCCACGCATGAGACTCACTCTTGGAAACTGAGATCTAGGCCCAGGGTGGCTTTCCACAGAGGCCTGGGAATCTCAGCCAGAATATCACATGATTTTATTCTGAAAGACTTGGTAGCCATAGTTGAGAGTCAAAACACACATGGACCTCACATTGTAGACGTCAATTGGCCTGGCTTCATGTGACCTGTTGGCAACTCTTTGAGAAGCCTTGACTTTAGAGTTCTCCAGAGCATTCATTGAAATGAGCTTTCTCAACACTTAACGGTTCCTGAATGAATTGAAACCCACAGTGCCTCTAACTTCATCCTTGAAAACTTGCTAGATAAATACCATAAAATTTTGGAAATTCCCATGACCAGGTGGCACTGCAGAAACGTTGGATGTCCTGTTGCTGATCATGTGTATACCAGAAAGTGCCTTGTTTGACTGGGTTTCAGAAAATGGTGTAGAATACGAGATGCCAGGAATTTGGAGCCTGCTGAGTAGTGGGCCTAGAGCAGTGGTGGGGAGGTGTGTGATGAAACATCATGGTGGGGCCATGTGGATCGGCTATCGGCTTACAAATGGCTTGTGACTGATATGGCGCAGCCCCCATTCCCTTGTATGTAAAGGCATCTTGTTATATGGAGAGGTTTCAGGGCAATGTTCATAATCAGGTTGCTATGGTTATTGGGACAAGCTATGTGGGATAGAAGCCTGGTTGGTAAATTCTCCTGCAGACGCTAACCCACCCCACGTGACAGAACACCCTCCAGCACTGTATCCCAGATGAACTTCTTATATTGTGTGAAGCAAGTACCAAATTCCCAGTGTAGCAGCAAGAAACACCACGAAAATTGGAGGATGATCAAATGTCTTCACTGTCCCCACTGGGAGACACTTAGCCTCCAGTGGACACAGTTTACCTACAAAGAGAAAATTGAGCACTGCTTCCTCATGTTCATTGAAATATAAGAAATCATGTCTTCCAGGTCACATAGATGCAGACCCAGCTTTTATGGTCTCACGACAAAGGAAGCCAAAGCTCATGACAACAACATATATTTCAAGTGCCCAACCTCAGAAGCCGTATTCCAAGAAGTCTTAGGCCAGCAGAGCTCTTTGTTTGTGGAGTGTTTACCCTGTCCTTTACTTTTGGAAACGCCTCTACCACCTCCAAGGTTGTGAACTCCCGAGCATATTCCATTAAATATATGTATTCATAGATTTTCACACTTTTCTACTATAATTGTGTCTTACTTGGGTGAAGGTAATGTCAAGGCATTGTTCTGGATGTGAGTGGGAAGATTTTTGTGTAGCACATATTTACACACACACTGGATTCATTTTTCAATTTTTATTTTGAAATACTGAATCCCTGACACTAACCCATACCCTACTAGACTCTGAATTATGATCCTAATATGATGGTGAAAAATAACCCAAAAAGAATAGAATACAAGCAGTTCAGAGGAGGCATGGTGTATAGTTGGAATTGCCTTTTGCATTATATTTTGTAGGAGTTATAAATCTAGTAAATTTTTTGTTGAAATAGTTCTACATGTGTTTTTAAAATTAACAAATATATGAATCCCTGTCTCCCTTTCTCTGTAGCCTATTCAGCACATGTATTTTTATATGCACATATAGTATCCTACCTGATATCACTCGTATACACTTGTGAGGTGGCTGAATTTGCAGATGCAAATTGAGAGAAGAGATCACTCCTCCTAAACGCTGTTAGAACTGAAAATTCAACCTATGGGTGAGCTTCCTAGTTGAATAACATTATTCATAATTTCATGTTCAGTAAAATTAATATTTTTCAGTCTGTTGATTATATATATTTCATGATAAATTTCTATTGGCATATATATCACTACTTTTTTTATTGGTTGCTCAAAACATTACAAAGCTCTTGACATATCATATTTCATACATTAGATTCAAGTGGGTTATGAACTCCCATTTTTACTCCAAATACAGATTGCAGAATCACATCAGTTAAACATCCATATTTTTACATAATGCCCTATTAGTTAATGTTGTATTCTGCTACCTTTCCGATACTCTACTATCCCCCCTCCCTTCTCTTCCCATCTTTTCTCTCTACCATACCTACTCTAATTCATTTCTCTCGTTGTTTATTTTCCCACAACCTCTTATATGTAATTTTGTGTAACAATAAGGGTCTCTCTCCATTACCATGCAATTTCCCTCTTCTCTCCCTTTCCCTCCCACCTCATGTTTCTGCTTAATGTTAATCTTTTCTTCATGCTCTTCCTCCCTGCTCTGTTCTTAGTTGCTCTCATTATATCAAAGAAGATATTTGGTATTTGTTTTTTAGGGATTGGCTAGCTTCACTAAGCATAATCTTCTCTATTGCCATGCATTTCCCTGCAAATTCCATGATTTTGTCATATTTTAGTGCTGCGTAATCCTCCATAGTATACAAAGGTCACATTTTTTTTATCCATTCATCTATTGAAGGGCATCTGGGTTGGTTCCACAGTGTAGCAATTGTGAATTGTGCTGCTATGAAAATCGATGTGGCAGTATCACTGTAGTACGCTCTTTTAAGGTCTTCAGGGAATAGTCCAAGAAGGGCAATAGCTGGGTCAAATGGTGCTTCCATTCCAAGCTTTCACAGGAGACTCCATACTCCTTTCCAAATTGGCTGCACCAGTTTCAGTCCCACGAGCAATGTACAAGAGTACCCTTTTCCTCACATCCTCGCCAGCACTTGTTGTTTGACTTCATTATGGCTGCCAATCTCACTGGATTGAGATGGTATTTTAGGGTGGTTTTTATTTGCGTTTCTCTTACTGCTAGAAATGGAGAGCATTTTTTCATGTACTTGTTAATTGATTCTATGTCCTCCTCTGAGAAGTTTCTGTTCAGGTCCTTGGCCCATTGGGTTATTGGTTATATTATTGTCTAATTTTCTGAGTTCTTTGTATACTTTGTATACTCTAGATATTAGGGCTCCATGTGAAGGGTGAGGACTAAAAATTTGTTCCCATGATGTAGGCTCCATATTTACCTCTCTTATTGTTTCTCTTTCTGAGAAAAAAAAATTCAGTTTAAGTAAGTCCCATTTCTTGATTCTTGTTATTAACTCTTGTTCTATGGGTGTCCTATTAAGGAATTTGGAGCCTGACCACACAATATGTAGATCTGAGCCAACTTTTTCTTCTATCAGACGCAGAGACTCTGATTTGAATCTAGCTCCTTGATCCACTTTGAGTTAACTTTTGTGCAGGGCGAGAGGAGGGGATTCAGTTTCATTTTGTTGCATATGGATTTACAGTTTACCCAACACCATTTGATGAAGATGCCATCCTTCCTCCATTGCAGGCCATTAGCTCTTTTATCAAATATAAGATAGTTGTAGCTTTTTGGATTAGTCGCTGTGTCCTCCATTCTGTACCATTGGTCCACCCGCCTGTTTTGGTACCAGTACCATGCTGTTTTTATTATAATTGCTCTGTAATATAGTTTGAAATCTGGTATTGCTATACTGCCTGATTCACACTTCCTGCTTAGAATTGCTTTTGCTATTCTGGGTCTTTTATTTTTCCATTTGAATTTCATAATTGCTTTATCTATTTCTACAAAAAATTCCTTTGGGATTTTGATTGGCATTGCATTAAACCTGTAGAGAACTTTTGGTAATATAGCCATATTGATGATGTTAGTTCTTCCTATCCATGAACGGGGTATATTTTTCCATCTTCTAAGATCTTATTCTATTTCTCTTTTTAGGGTTCTGTAGTTTGCATTATATAAATCTTTCACCTCTTTTGTTAGGTTGATTCCCAAGTATTTAATTATTTTGAGGAAATTGGGAATGCAGTGTTTTGACTCATTTTTGTTTCAGAAGTTTTGTCGCTAATATACAGAAATGCCTTCGATTTATGCATGTTGATTTTCTATCCTGCCACATTGCTGCATTCATTTATTAGTTCTAGTAGTTTTTTTCTGTAGACCCTTTTGGGTCTTCTATGTATAGAATCATGTCATCTGCAAATAGTGATAAGTTAAGTTCTTCTTTTCCTATTTTTATGCCTTTAATGTCTTTCATCTCTCTAATTGCTCTGGCCAGTTTTTCGAGAACTATATTGAATAGAAGTGGTGATAGAGGACATCCCTGTCTTGTTCCAGATTTTAAAGGGAATGCCTTCAATTTTTCTCCATTCAGAATGATGCTAACCTGAGGCTTAACATAGATAGCTTTTACAATGTCGAGGTAAGTTCCTGTTATCCCTAGTTTATAAAATGTTTTGAACATAAAGGAATGCTCTACTTTGTTGAATGGTTTTTCTGCATCTATCAAGATGATCATATGGTTCTTATCTTTAAGTCCAATGATGTTGTGAATAACATTTATTAATTTCCATATATTGAACCAGCCTTGCATCCCAGGGATGAATCCTAGTTGATCATGGTGCACAATTTTTTTGATGTGCCTTTGTATCCAATTCGCCAGAATTTTAATGAGGATTTTTGCATCTAGGTTCATCAGAGATATTTGTCATTCCTCATAGAACGAATTTGGCAGAGCTCCCAGTTTTTCTATTTCCTGAATAACTTGAAAAGTAATGGTATTAATTCTTCTTTAAAGGTTTTGTAAAACTCTGCTGTATACCCATCCGGTCCTGGGCTTTTCTTGGTTGGTAGTCTTTTGATTGCTTCTTCTACTTCATCCATTGATATTGGTCTGTTTAAATTGTGTGTTCCCTTATGACTCAGTGTGGGCAAATCATATGACTTAAGAAATTTATCGATGTCTTCACTATTTTTTATTTTATTGGAATACAGGTTTCCAAATAATTTCTAATTTTCTTCTGTATTTATGTTGCATCTGTTGTGATATTGCCTTTTTCATCCCGTATGTTAGTAATTTGAGTTCTCTCTCTTCTTCTCTTCATTAGCATGGCTAAGGGTCTGTCGATCTTATTTATCTTTTTGAAGAACCAACTTTTAGTTTTGTTAATTTTTTCAATAGTTTCTTTTGTTTCAATTTCGCTCTGATTTTAATTATTTCTTGCCTTCTGCTACATTTGCTGTTGTTTTGCTCTTCCTTTTCTAGGGCTTTGAGATAAAGTGTGAGCTCATTTATTTGTTGTTTTTTTTTTTTTCTTTCTTTTTTTGAGGAATGACCTCCAGGAGATGAATTTACCTCTTAAAACTTCTTTCATTTTGTCCCATAGAATCTGATATGTTGTGTCTGTATTTTCATTTATCTCTAAGAATTTTTTGATTTCCTCCTTTATGTCTTCTGTAACCCATTGATCATTCAGTAACATTTTGTTCATTTTGCATGTAATGTATGATTTTTTCTTTTTTCTTTTATCATTGGTTTCCAGTTTCATTCCATTATGATCACAAAAAATTCATGGTATTATCTCCTCCCCTTTATATTTACTGAGGGTTGCCCTATGGCAAAACATATGGTCTATTTTTGAGAAGGATCCCTGTGCTGCTGAGAAAAAAGTATATCCACTTGATGATGGTTGATATATTCTATATATGTCACTTAAGTCTAGGGTATTGATTGTGATATTGAGTTCTATAGTTTCTTTATTCAACTTTTGTTTGGAGGATCTGTCCAATGGTGAGAGACGTGAGTTGAAGTCACCCATAATTATTGTACTGTGGTCTATTTGATTCTTGAACTTGAGGAGAATTTGTTTAATGAACGTCGCAGCACCATTATTTGCTGCGTGAATATTGATAATTGTTATGTCTTGTCAGTGAATGGTTTCTTTTAACAGTATATAATGTCCTTCCTTATCCCTTTTGATTAAATTAGTCTTGAGGTCGATTTTATTCTATAGGAGGATGGCCACCCCTGCTTGGTTACGAGGACTGTGTGCATGGTATAAATTTTCCCAATCTTTCACCTTCAGCTTGTGTATGTCTTTTCCATTCAGATGTGTCCCCTGGAGGCAACTTATTGTTGGATTTGTTTTTTTTAATTCAAGTTACAAGCCTATGTCACTTTATTGGAGAGTTTAAGCCATTAACGTTTAGAGTTACTATTAATATATGGTTTGTACTGCCACCCATATTTGCTTATATCTTTTTTTTAAATTAGTTTGTTTCTCCATGATTAGCTTTTCCCGCCCTCTGTCATTACTGAGGCACTTCCCACTGATGGTTTACATTGTTGATTTTCATTTCTTCCTCGTGTAGTGTTTTGCTCAAGATGCTTTCCAATGCTGGTTTTCTGGCTGCATATTCTTTTAGCTTTTGTTTATCATGAAATATTTTTATTTTGTTGTCTTACATTAAGCTTAATTTTGCTGGATACATAATTCTTGGTTGGCATCCATTGTCTTTCAGTGTTTGAAGTACGTTGTTCCAGGATCTTCTCACTTCCAGCATCTGTGATAAAAAAAAAAACATTGTTAACCTTTTTGTTTTACCCCTGATTGTAATCTGCCTCCTTTCTCTGGTAGGTTTTAATATTTTCTCTTTGTTTTGTATATTGGATATCTTCATAACAATGTGTCTTGGCATTGGTCTACTGTGATTTTGTGTGCTCAGTGTCCTGTAAGCATCTACAATTTGTTTATCTGTTTCCATTTTTATTTTTGGAAAGTTTTCTCTAATTATTTCATTCAGCAGGTTACTCATTCCCTTGGTTTGAATCTCTGTACCTTCCTCTTTCGGGATGACTCATTAGTTTGTTTTTTTAATGTTATCCCATATCTCTTGGATGTTTTCTCATAATTTTTTACAGCATTTCTTTCTTGGATAGAGTTTTTTCAAGATGATATATTTTGTCTTCATTATCTGACATTCTGTCTTCTACTTGCTCCACTCTGTTAGTGATACTCTCAATTGAGTTTTTAATTTGGTTTATCATTTCCTTCATTTCTAGAATTATTGTTTGATTTTTCTAATAATCTCTATCTCCTGATAAAGATGCTTAATTTCTTATTTTATCTGTTTATGTAATTCATTTTCAATGCGTTCTTTCACTGTTTGTTTTTGTTGTCTCGTATCCTCTTTAATGTTCCATTACATCTGTCTAAGGTATTCCTTGAGTTCTTTATATGACCATTTTTCTGATGACTCCAGATGCTCTTGAATATTTAGGCTGTCCTTCATTGTTTGTACTTTTTTTCTTCCTTGCTTTTTTATGCTGCTCATGTTACTTCTTGTTCTGTTTGACTACTGAGTTACTGCTTACTCTTATAAATTTATTTGATGCTTGGAAGGAAAGATATTAGAAGGGAAGGGAAGAAGTCACTAAAGAGAATGAGAGTATCCAGGTAGAATTCAAGGAAGGGGTATAATAAAATTGAAAAGAAATGAAAAGACAAAAGAAAAAAATAGAAAATAAAGAAAGAAAATTTTAAGTAATAATGATAATTAAAAAATGAAAATTAAAATTTAAAATAATAATAATAATAATGAAATAAAAAATTAAAAAAATAAAAAACATTAAAAAAGTTAAAGAACAACAACAAAAATGAAAATGAAAGAAAAAGAAAAACATACAAATAATATAATAATAATAATACATGCAGTACTAGAGTTCAATTAACTTCTCTTCCAGTAGGTGGAGCTGTGTGCACTGGGCCAAGCTTCTCCTCTAAATAAGTGGGAACAAATCACTGTGCAGCAGCTCTTCCTCCCAGACTCGGCGGGTCTCCAATCCTGAGTGCCTAGGGCCTTCTCTTGTGCTTCCTCAAGCCAGGCCCCGCTCACCTTTGACGCTCACCACAATACTGGTTACACACCAGGCCTCTGCTCCTGGTAGCCCTGTTTTAATGAACGCCTGGGCACACTCTCCCTGTTTGCCTCCCTCAGACCCTAAGTTTGTAGAGCTTTGTCCTGAGAACCGCCAGCGAATTTTCCTGTCTTCTGGGAGCCATGCCCCTGGTAGGTGGTGTAAGAGACCTCAATTGTCAGCACTGGTGGGAGTGGTAGCCGGGAATTCCACGCCGCAAGTCCCGAGCCAATCCTGTTTCCCTAGGTCTGGCTATCGTGCTCCTGGGAGAGCTGGGAGGGGCCCTTGAGGTTTCCCCGTGGTGTTGAGAGAGATGGCAATGGGATTACACACTTGTCGCGTTGGTTTCAATGAAGTTATCTCCTCCGCCTGTAATGTCAGTTCTATGCCATGGTGGTATCCCATTAAAATGGTGACCGTTTGTTCCCTTTGCTGGGTGACCAATGCAATGGGTGGGTCCTGACTATCTCTCCCAAGCCCCATTTCAATCCTGTGGCCACTGCCTATGAAGGCTCAGTTGTCTTTTAACTCTGTCAATTCAGAAAGCCCAACCAGTTATTTCAGCGGGAATGTTAGTGCTGAGTCACAAAAACCAGACGAATCTAAGCTTGAATGCAGCCAATCCGGGCTCTGTGTGTGTTCTGAGGGGCCCAGACTGTTCGCCCCAGATTCACAACAGGTCAACATTGCCTAGTGATTCTGAGCAAACAGCATTTAGACAGTTTATGACTTCCTATGCCCGTGCAGCTGAAGAGATCAGAGACTTGATTTCTCCATGCCTGCCTTCATAATGGATCTCCTGTATTGCTACTTTTTAATATCTGTGCATGTGCGTGTTTGTATATATATATATATATATATATATATATATATATATATATATACACACACTCTTCAGATTTTTCAAAATATGAAATATATATGTCTTATTATACACTCCCTAAATTCATTCATATTCATATCTGTGGATTTATAATCAACTTTCCACAAGATTATTCTCATAATAATCATCCACCTGCAATACATATTGTTTCCTAGTACTGAAAACTAAATTCAGTGAATGGTGCATACAAACCCTATTATTTCTACATTTACTTAGCCAGTTTAAAATCAATGCAAGTAGATTCCTAGGGGACATGATGTGTATTTTGACTTTCATTTTTATTCAACACTTGTACGTTACTATGTCTTCAGTTTATCCACATCATAGGATATATATTTCAGTCACAAATTAG
Organism: Callospermophilus lateralis; assembly: GCF_048772815.1. Classification (NCBI taxonomy): domain Eukaryota; kingdom Metazoa; phylum Chordata; class Mammalia; order Rodentia; family Sciuridae; genus Callospermophilus; species Callospermophilus lateralis. The sequence goes on along the minus strand of NW_027514351.1, from coordinate 263,945 downwards.
AAAATTTATAGGCATTTGTTTCACGATCAATCACTTCCTGATTCAGAACACATGCATTCCTCCATGTTTCTTGACTGGTCTTTTCATGAGACTTCTTTCCAAACACATTACTTTCGTTTAACATCATCACTTATAAAGCAAAACTCAAACACCATTCATCATAAATCATAATCCTAATATTACCATTAGATATATAACTGGTTGGAATGAATGATTGTATATCAATATAAGATTTCTTATATATTTTCACATGTCATTTCAATCCATTATTTAAAGTGGAATCAGTTATGTTATTTATTCATAGTATGGTCTATTCATGCATTATCTCTATATTCATAGACAGAGGTTACACCTCTTTGTGCCCCTAATACTAATGTATGCGTCTTCAAATTATTGCTCCCAGAAATGGTGAAAGAAATACTCATGTCACCTGATCTACATATACATTTTATCACAGTAATATTCTGAACAACAAACAAATAAAATATCACACTTATGATTGTACCAAAGCCTAAAAGGAAAGTGAATGTTGATAACTAATAGCATCCATGTCCAGGTTGCCTAATGCTCTCAAATGTCATTCCCATTCATGACGACATATTTGTTTTTTCCTATGATTATATATTCAAACTCAAGCCTGTTGAAAATGTCTAATCCTATCCCTCACTTTTTACTTTGCCTGATTTAGTAATGTCTCTATTGACACCTGCTTTCCTACATATTTTCCCCAGTTCATCATTTTGGCTTACTCTTCACATGTGCTGACATTTACATTCACTCTCTAAACAAAACCCTATTGCTAAAGAAGCTTTTTTTTCCAAATCATATACTTACTCTTCTTCCTAAACCTACTGACTATCTTCCTAATCCTACCAACTATCCCTTTTTGACTGGATGTTCTCTTCTACATTCAATCATCCAAGGTACAAGGTCCTATGCCATTGTATTTCGATTTAACTGAGACAATTGTACAGAACATTATTCAACACTAAGTATCCAAACCAAGGGCCCAATGCCCTTCTGGGCTTCAAATCTTTCTTAGATTCCCGTTTTTATACATATATTTCACCTATATATTCTTATAAATATCACAGGTTCCCAATCCCATTATTCATCCTGCAGAATGATTCCTAACCCAAATCGAAAATATTATTAACCCTAACCATACACTAACTTTGCAGGAGAGCAGGAACAGTGTGGGTATTAAACTACAGGAATCTAGGGGATCTTCACCTGCTGAGAAACTCAAATGTTCATGCAGAAATAATCCCTGGTGAAGATGAAGGCAGCTATGAAGTACCTCAGAAAGCAAAAGTCAACTTCCATGGCAATCATCCTGGTCAGGATGAAGGGTTGTGTCTGAATCATTCTCTCTCTTCTTAATGTATAGAACATGGACCAAACCAGTCCTGTGTGGAAGCTGTTCCCGGGTGCTTATGGTTGATATAACATTCTAACTAGAGAAAGTGCCACATGAAAATCGGGGCAGCCTCCACCTCATGGTACTTTTGGAAGCAACAAAGTGGTTGCCAAGGCAGTGACATCATTCAGATCCTGAAGAAAGTGATCTCACCTCACTTCCTTGGTGAGGGAACTCTCTGAACTTGGGATCCAGGAAGCCAGGCACCCAGAGACAGTCCCTGTTCTAGTCCCAGTGGTCTCACATGTTTGGAATTACCAAGGACAGAGTCAGTCTTTCTTGGTACCTACAGATGTGAGGATGTCCAAATGCCAGGAAACCTCTGAAGAGGGGCTTTCCCTGAGAAAGCAGGTAGTGGATCATTTTCTGAGAATAGGTAGGAAAGGCGGTTTGTTTGGTATGGTGTGGAATATTTCTATTAAGTCCTTTGACAAGGTGAGTGTTTCTATGTGTGTGTATCCCACTGAGTCCATTGTTGTAGACATTAGAAAAGACAATGCATCAATGGATGTGTCCTGTCTAGTAGAAAGCTTCCCAGCATTCATCCTGCCCAATTCATGAGTGGACTCTGGCTTGCCTTATGGATGGGCAACACCTACAAGCTTCCTAATTTCCTGTTTTCTCTCTCAATTCAGCCCACTCTCCAGAATAGTATCATGGTTTTGTGTCCAAGATTTGTACCACCTCCAAGATCTGTGACATGGCTATGTACTGGATAGCTGAAGGAAATGGCTAGCATCTCAGAAATCTCAGATATCTGTTGACCAGGAAAGTCTCAGTGGAGAAACCCTGCTTTGGTCCTTTTGCTTAACTATTGTTCTGTTGAATGTCAGGAAGTTTTTTGCCTCAAGCCACCACTTTGTGAACCCTGAAGAAAACAGTTTTCAAATGGAAATGAATGGGCATCACCTGTGGCTCTTTGCTTAATTGCTTAGGATTGGGATATGTCTGAATCAGCCTGTTGGCCCTGTGTGACGCTGTGGCTTAGATTCTCATCACCTGATGGATCTAAAGATAGATCCCATGCGTGCATCCAAAACCAAAATGGCAAAAAGATCAGATATTGTTGATGAACTCTCTTGCCTTCCTCTGGTAGGTTCCAGATATCCATCAAGTGAGAATAGGGATTCTTTGGGTCAAATGAGTTCTTCAAAGCCCTGCAGAGGCTAGGCCATAGGTGCTTGATTATCATGACTCCAATTCACTTAAAGAATCTAAACCCCAAAGCTAGAAGGCCTCAAGTTGGAGAAGCCAAGCAATATTAAAGGTAGGCCTATTTGATCACTCCTGGTTCACAGGAAGAGAGTCCAGGCCACCCTTACTTTAGGCAAATGCGGTGCAAGGAGCTTATTTTGGACACTGTCGTGGGCTGCATCCCTTATTGAAACCTCCAGCCAGAGGATATAATGAGTGTCTATATGGAAGAAGATGAGGGCCATGTGAGAGTGTTTTGGTTTTAATTGTGGACATTTGTCTGGCGGTTGGAAGAGATCACTGGGTCCACCTAGGCTTGCACTCTGGTGTGATTCCCCTTAGAGACTGAGTTCTTTTACTGATCTCAGAGAATTATTGCCAGGAATTGTGTTGGAATTTTAGATGGCCATGCATGAAAGTTGCCCTTGGAAAGTGACATCTAGGCCCTAGTTGACTTTCCACAGAGCACAGGGAATCTCAGCCAGGATAACACATGATATTATTCTTAAAGACTTGGCAGCCATATTTGAGAGTCAAAACACACATGGACCATACTTTGTAGACCTCAATGGGCCTGGCTTAATCTGACTTTTGGCCACTTTTGGAAGCCTTGCCTGTAAGAATTCTCCAGAGTTTTCATTTAATGGTTTCTGAGTGAATTGAAATCCACAGTGCCTCCAACTTCATCCTTGAAAATTGGCTATATCAATATCATGAAATTTTTGAAATTCCCATGACCGGGTAGCACTGGAGAACATTTGGATGTCCTCTTGCTGATCATGAGTATACAGGACAGTGCCTTGATTGACTGGGTTTTATGAAAATGGTGTAGAACAGAGATTCCAGTAAGTTGGATCTTGCTGAGTAGTTGTTCTAGAGCAGTGGTTGGCAGGTGTGTGATAAAACATCTGTGGTGGGGGCATGTGGATCTGCCATTGGCTTCCAAATGGATTGTGACTGACATTTTGCAGTCAGTAGAACCTTATATGTAAAAGCATATTTTTATATGGAGAGGTTTCAGGGCAATGTTCAGAATCAGGATGCTATGGTCAATAGGGCAAGTTATGTGGGATAGAAGCCTGGTTGGTGCATTCTCCTGCAGAACTCGACACACCACACTTGACAGAACTCACTTCAGCACTGTGTCCCAGGTGAACCCTTGTATTTAATGAAGCAAATACCAAACTCCCAGTGCAGCAGCAAGAAACACCACGAAAGTGGAGGATGACCAAATGAATTTACAGTCCACACGGGGAGACACCTAGAATCCAGTGGCCACAGTATACCTACAAATAGAAAATTCAGCACTGCTGCCTCATGTTTATTGGAAAATAAGAAACCATGTCATCCAGGTCACATAGATGCAGAACCAGATTTGATGGTCTCACTACATATGAAGCTAATGCTTCTGACAACAGCATATATTTCATTGCCCAACCTCACAGGCAGTTTCTTCAGATGTTAGGCGGGCAGAAATTCATGTTTTTGGAGTGATTACCCTGTCCCTTACTTTTGGAAACTCCTCTACCAACTCCAAATTTGTGAACTTCTGAGCATTTTCCATTCCACATATGTATTCACAGATTTTCTAAATGTTCTCCTCTAATTGTGTCTTATGTACGGCGAAGGTAATGTCAAGGCATTATTCTGAATGAGAGTGGGAAGATTTTTGTGTAGCACATATTTGCATACACATTGGATACATTTTCCAATTTTCCATTCGAAATACTGAATCCCTGACACTAACACATGCCCTACTAGACTTTGACTTCTTATCCTAATTTGATGGAGAATAATAACCCAAAACGAATACAAATACAAGAGGTTCACAGGAGGCATGGTGTATAATTGGACTTGCCTTTCCTATGATAAATTGTAGGTGTTATAAATCTAGCGAATTTTAATTGAAATAGTTCTCCATGTGTTTTCAAAGTTAACAAATATGTGAATAACTGTCTCCCTTTCTCTGTAGCCTATTCATCACATGTATTTTTATAAGCACATACAGAATTCTACCTGGTATCAGTCGTACATTTGGTGAGGTGGCTGGCTTGGCAGATACAAATTGTGAGAAGAGATCACTCCTACTTAACACTGTTGGAACTGAAAATTCAACATATGGGTGAGCTTTTTAGTTAAACAACATGAATCCATGTACATTTAAATGAATATTTTTGGATCTGTGGATGATATATATTTCATGGTGAATTTCAATTCACATACATAATGCTACTTTTTAATGTCTGTGTGTGTGTGTGTCTGTGTGTGTGTATATATATATATATAATATATATATATATATATATATATATATATATATATATATATATATATTCACTCTCCAGATTTTTCAAAATATTTAGTATATTTTTCTTTTTATACCCTCCCTAAATTCATTCATATTCATGTATGTGGATTTATAATCAACTTTTCACAAGATTATTCTCAGAAATATTCCTCCACCTGAAATACATATTTTTTTCCTTCTACTGAAAACTAACTTTGGGGGATCACATGATGGCGGCGAATGGAGTGCATTACCCCCATGTACCACGTCACTGTGCGGGAAAATGACGAGTTAGAACGGCTAAAACCTATCTTGTTAGGAATTTCCAGCAAATTTGGGGTGCTCCAAATCCTAGTGGACATATATCCATCTCACGAGGATCAGCTACGGGGGCTCAAACGTGAGTGATTTTTCCGCACGGAGGGTCATGCTGCTTATTCAGCAAATTGCCCTGCAGCTAGAGTGTGTGGCGCGCACTGGGAAAAGACGAAATAGCATCGCAAATATACAGTGGTGCGGATTCTATGGGCTCCTGCCCGCTATGCAATTACTGTGCTCAGTGCTGAATTCTGGGATTGAGACGGGGATGGATGTGGTCCAATTCCGTTCTCCATACCGGTCAGACCACAGAGGAAGCCAGCGTCCACCATCTTGAAGAGCTGACGTCACCATCCCTGTTTTCGACTGATCGCAGCTCATTCAGCTATAGAACAGGTAATTTCAAGATTCCATTCACCTTTGCTTCGCAGACAAATTACTCAGGCTCAGTGCTAAAAAACCCGCAGAAACTGCGTCTTGGAGCCTGCTCCTATTAGAACATACACTGAGCCCAGAGCGGCCAAATTTGGCCTCCCTGAACTGATCTGGCCCAGGGCTCAAGAACCCGTGGAAACTGCTTCCCGGTCCGGGTCTTGCTGAATAATGTGGAGGTAAATATCAACCGAGCCTTCATAGGCAGTGGCAACAGGATTGAGACGAGGCTTGTGAGGGCAAGTCAGGACTCACCCATTGCTTTGGTCACCCAGCAAAGGGAACGAAATGCTGCCTTTTGCATGGGATACCAACATGGCAGAGATCTGATGTCATCAGAAAGCAGCGGAGGAGATAACTTCATTAATACCAGCGGTGACAGAAACAGTTGGTCTCCTGGTAAAGAAAGTGAGTCAGAAACACTCGAGTCTCTCTCACTTTGTCATCAAGCCAGAGGGGCAGAGCAGAGCCGCTGCCCATGCCTGGAACAGGCCCAGCGACACACCTGCATGATACTCACTTCACTCCAATTGGAATAGAGGCAGAGGAGAGCCACCACAGGTGCCCAGAACAGGCCTAGCGACCAGCAGGCATTGTAGTCACGTCACCTCAATTGGAGTAATTGCAGAGCAGAGCCTTCTCCAGCACCTAGTACAATCCAAGTGGCCCACCGGCATGGTAGTCACATAACCCCAATAGGAGTAGGCGCAGAGCAGAGTCTTTGCCCATGGTGCCCGGAACAGGCCCAGCAACCTGCCGGCTTCGTAGTCACGACACCCCAATTGGAGTAGCGGCAGAGCAGAGCCACCACCCGCGCCCTCAAGGTAGACAAATCTGCACCCGACCAGCAGAAGAGGCCCAGCGGCCTGCCAGCGCGGCAGACACTTCACCCCATTTGGAGTAGGGGCAGAGCAGATCCATCGCCCATGCCCGTAAGGTAGGCAGACCTGCGACCGACGGCAGAACAGGCCCACCCACCCGCCGGCATGGTAGTCACGTCACCCCAATTGGAGTAGGGGCAGAGCAGAGCCGCTGCCCGCGCCTCTAAGGTAGGCAGACCTGAGACCGACTGGCAGAACACCCCAGGGGTCCATGGGTGTGGTACACACGTCACACCAATTAGAGGAGGGGCTTAGCAGAGCCGCTTCCCGCGCCTGCAGGGTAGGCAGACCTGCGACCGATCAGGAGAACAGGCCCAGCGGCCCATCAGCATGGTAGATAGATCACCCCAATTGGAAGAGCACAACAGCCACACCCCGCACCTGCAAGGAAGACTTTTCAAATATACAAGAGCAATATAAATATATAGGGGGAAAATTTCAAAATCACAACAGTTTCACCAAGCAGAAAGAAACGCGAGCCGTATGAAAAGACAAAGAAAAAAGGACCACAAGCAATGCAGGTCAACACAACTTTAGAAGAGGTAATAGCTGCAGCAGATGGAATGTCAGAGAAAAAACTCAGGATATACATGCTTCAGATAATCTCGAGTCTCAAGGAAGACATTAGACAGCAAAATCAGACAATGAAAGATCACTTCGACAATGAATTACACAAACAAATCCAAGAAGCAAAAGATCAATTATACAGGGAGATAGAAGTTGTAAAAAATGACAAACAGAAATCCTAGAAATGCAGGAAGCAATAAAACAACTTAAAAACTCAATTGAGAACACTACCATCAGAGTAGAACACTTAGAAGATAGAACATCAGACAATGAAGACAAAGTATTTCAACTTGAAAAGAACATAGATAGCTCAGCAAGACTGTTAAGAAACCATGAACAGAACATCCGTGAAATATGGGATAACATAAAGAGACCAAACTTAAAAGTCATTGGGATACAGGAAGGTATAGAGGTCCAAACCAAAAGAATGAGCAATGTATTTAATGAAATAATACGAGAAAACTTCCCAGACTTGAAGAATGAGACAGACTCCCAAGTCCTAGAAGCCAACAGGACGCCGAATGTGCAAAATCATAAGAGATTCACACCTAGACGCATTATAATGAAGATACCCAACGTACAGAATAAAGAGAGAATTTTAAAAGCTACAATTGAAAGGAAGCAGATTACATTTAGGGGTAAAGCAATCAGGATAACAGCTGATATTTCAACACAGACTCTGAAAGCTAGAAGATCCTTGAAATATATGTTTTTGTCAGGAGCTTTAGCTTCATTTCTAGTGAAAGCATCAAAGCTGTGTCTGCATCTATGTAACCTGGAGAACATGGTTTCTTATTTTCCAAAAGACATGAGGCGGCAGTGCTGAATTCACTCTTTGTAGGTAAACTGTGGCCACTGAAGGCTAAGTGTCTCCCCGTGTGGACTGTGAAGCCATTTGTTCATCCTCCACTTTTCATGGTGTTTCTTGCCGCTGCACTGGGAGTTTGGTATTTGTTTCACTAAATAAAATGAGTTCAACTGAGACCCAGTGCTGGAGGGAGTTCTGTCATGTATGGTGGGTCAGGGTCTGCAGGAGAATTCACCAACCATGATTCTATCCCACATAGATTGCCCCCTTGATCATAGCAACCTGATTCTGAACATTGCCCTGAAAATCTCCATATAAAAAGATGCCTTCACATGGAGAGGTTTCAGACATATAAGGTTCTGCTGGATGCATCATGTCAGTCTCAAGCCCTTTGGAAGTAATGGCAGATCCACATGGCCCCACAAGAGATGTTTTATCACACACCTGCACACCACCTGCACACACACCACTATTCAGTAGGCTACAAGTTACTGGCATTTCTGTTCTACACCATTTTCATGAAACCCAGACAATCAAGGCACTATCTGGTACACTCATGATGAGCAAAAGGACATCAAAGGTTCTCCAGTGCCACCTGGTCATTGGAATGGCAAAAAATTCATGGTATTTATGTAGCCACTTTTCAAGGATGAAGTTGGAAGCACTGTGGGTTTCAATTCATTCAGGAACCATTAAATGGTGAGAAAGCTCATTTCAATAAAAGATCTGGAGAACTCTCACAGGCAATTTTTCCCAAGGAGTGAGCTAGATCTCAGTTTAGAAGGGCGAATCTCATTAGTGGCCTATTCCACTGCCACACAAATGACCGCAATTGAAACCAAAACACTCCCACATGACCCTCATCTTCTGCCATAGAGACACTCATCATAACCTCTTGCTGCAGGTTTTCATGAGGGATGCAGCCCAAGACAGTGTCCAAAATAAGCTCACTTACCCCTCAATTGCCTAAAGTCAGGGTGGCCTGGACACCCTTCCTGTGAACCAGGAGTGATCAAATAGGCCTGCCCTTAATACTGCTCTGCTTCTCCATTTTGACTGTACTGATTGTTGAGTATAAATTCTTTGTGTGAATTGGAGTCATGAGAAAATCCAAGCACCTATGCATTAGCCTCTTCAGGGCTTTGAAAAACTCATTTGACCCAAATGATATCTATTCTCACTTGATAGAGGTCAGGACTTACAGAGGAAGGCAAGAGACTTCATCCACATTGACTGCTCTTATGGCCATTTTGGTTTTGGATTCAGAGATGGGATCTTTCTGTAGATCTGTCAGGTGCCGAGAATCTAAGCCCCAGCCTCACATAGGGCCAAGGGGCTGATTCAGACACATCCCTTTTGAAGCAATTAAGCAAACAGCCACAGGTGATGCCCATTCATTTTCATTTGAAAACTGTTTTCTTCAGGCTTTACAAAGGGGTTGCCTGAGGCAAAGAAATTCCTGACATTCAGGGCAACAGAACAAAAGGTTAGCAAAAGGCAGAAAGCAGGGTTTCTCCACTGAGGCTTTACTGGTCGCACTGATATCTGAGTTTTCTGAGATGCTCCCATTGCCTTCAGCTATCCAGTACATGGCCATGTAACAAAGCTTGGAGGCGGTACATATCTTGGACACCAAACCATGAGACTATTCCGGAGAGTGGCCAGAATTCAGGAAGAAAACTGGAGCTTAGGAAGATAGTAGGTGTTGTCCATTCATAAGGCAAGCTGCAGTCCATTCATCAATTGCGCAGGATGAATGCTGGGTAGCTTTCTACTAGACAGGGCACTTCCATTGATGCATTCTCTTTTCAAATGTCAACAACCACGGACACAGTGGGATACACTTTTAGAAACCCTCGCCATGTCAAACGACTTTCTAGAAACAATCCACTCAAAAACAAACAATCCACCATCCCTACCTATTCTCAGAACATGAGACAAAACCACAAACTCACACCCACACCCACAAAGCACCTCCTTCCCAGAAGTAGGTCTTTGATTATCCGGAGTTTCCTCTGACTGGTGGGCCATACCATGTTCCCCCAAAATGGCCTGTACTTTCTCAGATTTGGTGTCTTTGCCAGAACAACTACCTGCTTTCTCAGGAAACACCTGTCTTCATAGCTTTCCTGGCATTTGGCCATCCTCACATCAGTTGGTACCAATAAAGACTGACTCTGTCCTTGGTAAATCCAATCAAGTGTGCCAACTGTGACTGGCACTGGCTCTGGGGGCCTAGCTTCCTGGTTCCCAAGTTAAGAGAGTTCCACTACAAAGGAAGTGAGGTGAGGTCACTTTTTTCAGGAACTGAATGAGGTCACTGCCTTGGCAACTACTTTGCCCTAACAGTTGCTTCCAAGGGTCCCATGAGATGGATGCTGCCCCAATTCCTGTGACATTTTTACAAGTTAGAATGGTATATCAACCATAGTCACCCAGGAACAGCTCTCCACACAGGCTTGGTTTGGTCCATCTTCTCTACATTAAGAAGAGAGAGGCTGATTCAGACACAACCCTTCATCCTGACCAGGCTGTTTGCCATGGAAGATGACCTTTGCTCTCTCAGGTCCTTCATACCTGCCTACATGTTTTCCAGGGATAATTTCTGCATGGACCATTGAGGTTCTAAGTAGGTGGAAGATCCCCTCCATCCCTGCATTGTAAGACCAACTCTGTTCCAGCTCTTCTGTAATGTTATATTGAGGGAACAGTGTATGGTTATGCTTAATAACCAGTTCGATTTGGGTTAGGAATCATTCTACGGGATGTATAATGGTATTGGGTAACTGCAATACTTACAAGAATATATAGGTGAAATATAAGTATGAAAACAGAAATCCAGGTAAGATTTGAAGTCCAGAAAGTCATTGGGTCCTTGATTGGATTACTTAGCTTGAATTACGTTCTGCACAGGTATCTCAGATAAATTGATATACAATGGCATAGGAACTTGTACCTTGGATGATTGAATGTAGAAGAGAACATCCCCTCAAACAGAGATAGTCAGTAGGATCAGGAAGATAGTCGGTAATTATCGGAAGAACAATGAGTATAGGATTTGGACCAAAAGTTATTTAGCAATAGGGTTTCGGTTAGAGAGTGAATTTCAATAACAGCACATGTGAAGGGTCTCTAACAATGATGAAGTGGGGAAAATATGTAGGAATGCAGATATCAATAGAGACATTAGGAAATCAGGCAAAGTATAAAGTGAGTGATAGGATTAGATATTTTCAACAGGGTTGAGGTTGAACATATAATCTTAGGAAGAAACAAATATGTAGTCACCAATCGGATTGACATTTGAGAGCATAAGGCACACTGGACATGGATGTTTTTAGTAATCCATGTTCACTTTCTATTTAGGATTTTGTAGAATCATAAGTGTGACCTTTGAATTTTGTGTCTAGAATATTACTGTGATGAAATGTATATGTAGATCAGGTGACATGAGTATTTCTTCCACCATTTCTGGAAGCAATATTTTGAAGATGTATAAATTTGTATTGGGGCTACAAAAAGGTGCACCCTGTGTCTATGAATACAGAGGAAATGCATGAATAGACCATACTGTGAATAAATAATAAAACTGGTTTCAACTTGAAATAATAGATTGAAATAAATTTGAAAACAAATAAGAAATCTTATATTAATATACAATCATTCATTCCAACCCATTATACATCTAATGGAAATATGAGGATTTTGGTTTATCATGAAAAGTGTGTGACTTTGCTTCAAATTGATTATGAAAATCGAAAATAATTTGTTTGGAAAGAAGTCTCATGAAAAGACCAGTCAAGAAACCTGGAGGAATACATGTGTTCTGAAGCAGGAAGCGATTGAAAGTGAAACAAATTCCTATAAATTTGCGAAATTTTTGATGAAATATATGTCCTATGATGTCCATAAACTTAAGAAAGAGTAATGTACCAGTGTGGAATAAAAACGAACGTCAAAATACACAACACGTCCAATAGAATTCTACATGCATTGATGTTAAACTGGTTCAGTTACTGTAGAAATATTAGGATTTGAAGGCACCAATCACTGTAGTTAGTTTTCAGTACTAGGAAACAAATATGTACTTCAGGTTGATGAATATTTCTGAGAATAATCTTGTGAAAATTTTATTATAAATCCACATACATGAACATGAATGAATTTTGGGACTCTAAATAAGACACAAATATTTCATATTTTGAAAAATATGGAGACTATATATGTATATATATATATATATATATATATATATATATATATATATATATATATATATATATTTATATATACACACACACACACACACACACACAAAACACACACACAGACTTTAAAATGTAGTAATATATGCCAATCGAAATCCATCATGAAATATATATCATCCACAAATGCAAAAATATATATTTTACAGAATATGGATTTATGTATAATTTTGTTCAACTAGGAAGCTCACCCATAGGTTGAATATTCAGTTCCAAAGCGTTTAGGAGGAGTGATCTCTTCTCACAATTTGTATTTGCTGAGGAAGCCACCTCACAAAAATATAGGTGTGATACCAGGTAGCTTTCAGTATGTGCATATAAAAATACATATGTTGAATAGGCTACAGAGAAAGGGAGTCAGTAATACACAAATTTTGAACTTTAAAAACACATGGAGAACTATTTAATTAAAAATTGACTAGATTTATAACACATAAACTTTATCATGTAAAAGGCAAGTCCAAATATACATCATGCCTCCTTTGAACTGCTTGTATTTATATTCTGTTTGTGTCATTTTTCTCCATCATATTAGGATTAGTAGCCAGAGTCAAGTAGGGTATGGGATAGTGTCAGGGATTCTGTATTTTGAATGGAAAATTGGAAATTGTATCAAATGTGTGTGCAAATATGTGCAACCCAAAACTTCCCACTCTGATCCAGAACAATGCCTTGACATTACCTTCGCTCCAAGGAAGACACAATTAGAGGAGAAGAGTTAGAAAATTTGTGAATACATGTCTGGAATGGAAAATGCTCAGGAGTTCACAAACTTCGAGATGGTAGAGGAGTTTCCAAAAGCAAGGGACATGGTAAACACAACACCAACATGGAGCTCTTCTGGCCTAAAGACTGTTTGAGAAACTGCATGTGAGATTGGGCACTTGAAATATAAGTTGTTGTCAGAAGTTTTAGCTTTCTTTCTAGTGAGACCATCAAAGATGGGTCTGCATCTATGTGACCTGGACGACATGTTTTCTTATTTTCCAATGAACATGGGGCAGCAGTGCTGAATTCTCTCTTTGTAGGTAAACTGTGGCCACTGGGGGCTTAGTGTCTCCCCGTGTCGCTGTGAAGACATTTGGTCATCCTCCACTTTTCCTGGTGTTTCTTGCTGCTGCACAGTGAGTTTGATATTTGCTTTACAAAATACAAGGAGTTCAACTGGGACACAGTGCTGCAGGGAGTTCTGTCACTTGTGGTGGGTTAGAGTCTGCAGGAGAATGCACCATCCAGGCTTCTATCACTCATTGCTTGCTACATTGCCCCCTTTTCCATTGCAACCCAATTCTGAACATTGCCCTGAAACCTCTCTATATAACAAGGTGCCTTTACATAAATGGGTCTGCTGGCTGCTGCAAGTCAATCACATGCTATTTGGAAGCCAATGGCAGATCCACATGGCCCCACCACAGATGTTTTGTCACACACCTGCCCACAACTGCTCAAGGCGCACTACTCAGAAGGTTCCAACTTACTGGCATCTCTGTTCTATGCCATTTTCATGAAACCCAGTAAATCAAGGCCCAGTCTGGTACACTCATGATGAGCATCAGGAGATCTAACTGTTCTCCAGTGCCACCTGGTCATGGGAATTTTAAAAATTTCATGGTATTTATCTAGCCATTTTTCAAAGAGGAATTTGGAGCCACAGTGGGTTTCAATTCATTCATGAACCATTAAATGTTGTGGAAGCTCATTTCAATGAAAGATCTGGAGAACTCTCACAGGCAATGCTTCCCAAAGAGTGGCCTAAAGGTCACATGAGGCCAGGCCCATTGAGGTCTACAATGTGAGGTCCATGGGTGTTTTGACTCTCAAATATGCCTGCCAAGTCTTTCAGAATAAAATCCAGGTATATCCTGGCTGACATTCTCAGTGCTTTGTGGAAAGCCACCCTGGGCTTAGATCTCAGTTTCAAAGGGCAAGTCTAATGCGTGGCCTCCTAAAATCCCAACACAATTCATGTGAATACTTCTCTGAGGTCAGTTCCAGAACTCAGTCTCTAAGGTGAATCAAACCCGAGTTAAAGCCCAGGTGGACCCAGTCTTATCTTCCAACAGCCAAATAAATGACCACAATTAAATCCAAAACACTCCCACATTGCCCTCATCTTCTTCCATATAGACACTCATCATTACCTCTGGCTGGAGGTTTCCATGAGGGGTAAAGCACAAGACAGAGTCTGAAATAATCTAACTTGCCCTCATTTGCCTAAAGTCAGTGTGACCTGGACACCCTTCCTGTAAACAAGGAGTGATTTAATAGGCCTGCCACTAATACTGCTCTGCTTCTCCAATTTGAGGCCTACTGACTGTCATGTATAGATTCTTTATGTGATTTGGATTCATTAGAAAACCCAAGCACATATGGGCTAGCCTCTGCAGGGCTTTGAAGAACTCGATTAATTCAAAGGATCCCCAAATTCACTTGTTGGAGGTCAGGAACCTAACAGAGAAAGGCAATAAACTTCATCTACAATGACTGATTTTTTAGACATTTTGGTTTTGGATGAACACATGGGATCTTTCTTAAGATCCATTAGGCGCTGAATATCTAAGACACAGCCTCACACACGGCCAAGAGGCTGATTCACACACATATCTCTCAAAGCATTTTAGCAAACAGCCACAGGTGATGCCCATTCATTTCCATTTGAAAACTGTTTTCTTCAGGATTCACAAAGGGGTGGCCTGAGGCAAAGACCTTCCTGACATTCAGGGCAACAGAGGAATAGGGAAGCAAAAGGCCCAAAGCCGGTTTTCTCCACTGAGACTTTCCTTGTCACACTGATATCTGAGTTTTCTGAGATGCTCCCTTTCCTTTCAGCTATAGAATACATTGGCCATGTCACAGAGGTTGGAGGTGGTACATAACTTGGACAAAAAACCATGAGCCTACTCTGGAGAGTGGCCAGATTCAGAAAGAAAACAGGAACTTAGGAAGATAGTACGTGTTGCCCATTGATAAGGCAAGTCACAGTCCATTCATAAATTAGGCAGGATAAATGCTGGAATTCTTTCTACTAGACAGGACACATCCATAGATGAATTCTCTTTTCTAATGAATACAACCACGGACACAGAGAGTTACACAGATATAGAAACACTCACATTGTCAAAGGAATTACTAGACACAGTCCACTCCAAACCCAACAAACTGCCTTTCCTACTTATTCTCAGAACATGAGAAAAAACCACAAACTCACTCCCACACCCACAAAGACACCTCCTTCCCCCAAGTAATTCTGTGACTATCCTGAGTGTCGTCTGACTGGTAGGCCATACTATGTACCCCCAAATGGCCTGTCCTGTCTCAGATATGGTCTCCTTGGCCAAATCTGTGACGTTGTCAGGAGCCAGAAATGGGAAAGTACCTTTTTCTCAGGAAAGGCCCCTCTACAAAGCTCTCCTGGCATTTGGCCATCCTCACATCAGTAGGTTCCAGGAAACACTGATTCTGTCCTTGGTAAATCCAAACAAGTGACCTCAATGGGACTGGGACTGGGACTGGCTCTGGTTGCCTGGCTTCTGCACACAAGTTCAGAGAGTTCCATCACCAAGGAAGAGAGGTGAGATCACTTACTTCAGGTAGTGAATGAGGACACTGCCTTGGCAATCACTTTGTCCTAACAGTTGCTTCCAAGGGTCCCATGAGATAGAGGCTGCCCCTACTTCCTGTGACACTTTCACAAGTTAGAATGGTGAATCAACCATAGGCACCCAGGAACAGCTCTCCACACAGGCCTGGTTTGGTCCATTTTCTCTACATTGAGAACAGAGAGGCTCATTAAGATACAACCCTTCATCCTGACCAGGTTGTTTGCAATGGAAGATGAGTTTTGCTCTTTAAGGTCCTTCATAGCTGCCTATATCTTCTCCAGGGATCACATCTGCATGGACCTTTGAGTTTTTCAGCATATGGAATATCCCCTACATTCCTGTATTGTAAGACCAACACTGTCCCTGGTCTTTTGTTAAGTGAGATTGTGGGAACAGTGTATGTTTAGGGTTTAATAACATGTTTGATTTGGGTTAGGAATCATTCTGCTGGATGAATAATGGTATTGGGAACCTGTGATATTTATTAAAACATAGACATAAAATATAAGTATGAAAACAGAAATCTAGGTAAGATTTGAAGCTCAGAAGGGCATTGAGCTGTTGATTGTGATACTTAGCTTTGAATTATGTTCCGCATATATGTCTCAGATAAATCGATAATCAATGGCATAGGACCTTGTACCTTGGATGATTGAATGGAAAAGAGAACTTCCACTCAAACAGGGAAACTCAGTAAGATTAGGAAGATAGTCAGTAGCTTTCAGAAGAAGAGTGAGTACAGGATTTGGACCATAAATTCTTTATCAATAGGGTTTCGCTTAGAGAGTGAAAGTAAATATCATCACATGTGAAGAGTCACTCACATGGTGAACTGGGGAAAATATTTAGGAAAACAGACATCAATAGAGACATTAGGAAATCAGGCAAAGTATAGAGTGAGTGATAGGATTAGACATTATTTACTGCATTTAGTTTGAATATATAATTTTAGGAAGAAACGAATACGTAGTCACCAATAGGATTGATATTTGAGACTATTAGGCAAACTGGACCTGGATGTTTTTAGGAATCCATGTTCAGTTTCCATTTAGGCTTTGGTACAATCATAAGTGTGACTTTTGCTTTTTGTGTCCAGAATATTACTGTGATACAATGTATATGTAGATAAGGTGACCTGAGTATTTCTTCCACCATTTCTGGGAGCAATATTTTGAAGATGTATAAATTAGTATTCGGGGAACAAACAGGTGCACTCTTTGTCTTTGAATATGGAGAATATGCATGTATAGACCATACTGTGAATAAATAATATAACTGGTTCCAACTTCAAATAATGGATTGAATTGAAATGTGAAAATATACAGGAAATCTTATATTGATATACAACCATTCATTCCAACCCGTTTTACATCTAATGGTAATATGAGGATTATGGTTTATCATGAAGAGTGTGTGAGTTTTGCTTAAAATTGATTATGGAAATTGAAAATATTTTTTTTGGAAAAAAGACTCATAAAAAGACCAGTCAAGAAACCTGGAGAAATACATGTGTTCTGAAGCAGGAAGTGACTGAAAGTGAAACAAATACTTATAAATTTGTGAAATTGTAGATGAAATACATATCCTCTGATGTGCATTCACTGAAGGAATAGTAATGTACCAGTGTTGAGTAAAAATGAACGTCAAAATAAACATCATGTCCCATAGGAATCTTCTTGCATTGATGTTAAACTGAGTCAGTTAATGTAGAAATATTAGGATTTGAATGCACCATTCACTGAATTTAGTTTTCAGTCCTAAGAAACAAATATGTATTTCAGGTGGATGAATATTTCCGAGAATAATCTTGTGAAAATTTGATTATAATTCCACATACATGAACATGAATGAATTTGAAAATTTGATTATAATTCCACATACATGAACATGAATGAATTTTGGGACTGTACATAAGACACATCTATTTCATATTTTGAAATATATGGAGAGTGTGCATATATATATATATATATATATATATATATATATATATATACACAAGAGTGTGTATACACACACACACACACACAAAACAGACATTAAAAAGTAGCAATATATATGCCAATTGAAATTCTTCATGAAATATATATCATCCACAGATCCAAAAATCTTCATTTTACTGAGCGTGGATTTATGTGTAATATTGTTTAACTAGGAAGCTCACCCATAGCTTAAATTTTCAGTTACAACATCGTTTAGAAGGAGTGATCTCTTCTCATAATTTGTATCTGCCAAGTCAGCAACCTCACAAAAATGTACGTGTGATACCAGGTAGGATTCTATATGTGCATATAAAAATACATGTGCTGAATATGCTACAGAGAAAGGGAGACAGGAATTCACATATTTGTCAACTTTAAAAACACATTGAGAGAGGGAGGGGCAGATCTGCCAATCGCTCCTTCAAGGTAGGCGGACCTGCGACCCACCGGCTGAAAAGGACCAGTGGCCCGCCACCGTGGAAAACACATCGCCCTGGTTGGGGGAGGGGCAATGCCGCCGGACCTGCAAGGTAGGCAGACCTGTGACCCACAGCAGGACAGGCCCAGCAATCTGCGGAGGGGCAGAGATGCCCTCTGCGCCTGCAAGGTAGGTGGACCTGCAACCACCGACAGACCAGGCCTATGGCCCGCCAGCATGGTAGACACATCGTCCCGGTTGGGGGAGGGGCGGAGCAGCCACAGGCGCCTGCAAGGTAGACAGACCTGCAAGGGACAGACAAAACAGACCCAGTGGCCCGCGGATGGTCAAAGCTGCCGCCCACGCCTGCAAAGTAGCCCGACTTGCGACCCACTGGCAGAACAGGCCCAGTGCCTGCAGAGGGGCAGAGTTGCTGCTCGCACCTTCAAGGTAGGCGGACCAGCTACCGACTTACAGAACAGGCCCAGCAGCCTGCTGGTGTGGTAGGCACATTGTCCCAATTGTAGGAGGGGCAGAGCCACCACCCGTGCCTGCGAGGGAGATTTTGAAACTATACAAGAGCAATATAAATATATAGGGGAAAAATTCAATAACACAACAGTTTCACCAAGCAGAAAGGAATATGAACAGTATGAAAAGACAAGGAAAGAAAGGACCATAAGCAATGCAGGTAAAGTCAACGTTAGAAGAGGTAATATCTGCAGAAGATGGAATGTCAGATAAAGAACTCAGGATATACATGCTTCAGATGATCTGGAGTCTCAAGGAAGACATTAGAGAGCAAAATCAGACAATGAAAGATCACCTTGATAATGAATTACATAAAAAAAATCCAAGAAGCATAAGATCAACTATACAGGGAGATAAAGATTATAAAATCAAACAAACAGAAATCCTAGGAATGCAGGAATCAATAAACCAACTTAAAAACTCAATTGAGAATACTACCAGCAGAGTAGAACACTTAGAAGATAGAACATCAGACAATGAAGACAAATTATTTCAACTTGAAAAGAACACAGACAGCTCAGCAAGACTTTTAAGAAACCATGAGCAGAACATCCAAGAAATATGGGATAACATAAAAAGACCAAACTTAAGAGTCATTGGGATACAGGAAGGTATAGAGGTCCAAACAAAAGGAATGAGCAATATATTCAATGAAATAAAGGAGAAAACTTCCCAGACTTGTAGAATGAGACAGAATCGCAAATCCTAGAAGCTTACAGGATGCCAAATGTGCAAAATCATAAGAGATCCACACCTAGACATATTATAATGAAGATGCCCAACATACAGAAAAAGGAGAGAATTTTAAAAGCTACAAGATAAAGGAAGCAGATTACATTTAGTGGTAAACCAATCAGGATAACAGCTGATCTTTCAACACAGATTCTGAAAGCTAGAAGATCCTGCAATAACATTTTTCAAACACTGAAAGAAAATGGGTTCCATCCAAGAATTGTGTATCCAGCGAAATTAAGCTTCAGGATAGAAGATGAAATTAAAACTTTCCACGATAAACAAAAGTTAAAAGAATTTGCAGCTAGAAAACGATTTCTTAAAAACATCCTTGGCAAAACATCACAGGAAGGGGAAATGGAAAATAACAATGAAAACCAACAGTGGGAGGTAGAGGAGTAAAGGGGGGAAAATAATCAAGGAGGAAAACAAACCATGCTTAGTAACATAAATATACAAATATGGCTGGAAGAACAACCCATATCTCAATAATAACCCTAAATGTTAATGGCTTAAACTCACCAATTAAGAGACACAGGCTAGTAGAATGGATCATAAAACAAGACCCAACAATATGCTGCCTACTGGAGACACATTTGTTAGGAAAAGATATACATAGACTGAAGGTGAAAAGTTGGGAAAAATCATATCACTCATATGGACTTCGGAAACAAGCAGAAGTGTCCATACTCATATCAAATAAAATAGATTTCAAGCCAAAGTTAATCAAAAGGGATAAAGAGGGACACTACATACTGCTCAAGGAAACCATACACCAACAAGACAAAACAATCATAAATATATATGCCCCAAACATTGGTGCAGCTATGTTCATTAAACAAATTCTTCTCAAGTTCAAGATTCTAATAAACCAATATACAATACTCATGGGAGACTCAAACACACCTCTCTCACTACTGGACTGATCTTCCAAACAAAAGTTGAATAATGAAACTATAGAACTCAATAACACAATTAATAACCCAGACTTATGATATATATATATATAGATTATACCACCCAACATCAAGCAGTTACACTTTTTTCTCAGCAGCACATGGATACTTCTCAAAAAATAAATCATATATTATGTCACAGAGCTACTCTTAGACAATATAAAGGAGTAGATATAATACCAGGCATCTTATTTGATCATAAGGAAATGAAACTGAAAATCAACAATGAAAGAAAGAAGGAAAAATCATGTATCACATGGAGAATGAAAAATAGGTTACTGAATGATCAATGGGTTATAGAAGACATCAAGGAGGAAATTAAAAAATTCTTAGAGATAAATGAAAACACAGACATTACATATCAGAATCTATGGGACACATTGAAAGCAGTTCTAAGAACAAAATTCATTGCTTGGATTTCATTCCTTAAAAAAAGGAAAAAAAAAAAACAAATAAATGATCTCATACTTCATCTCAGAATCCAAGAAAAAGAAGAGCAAAACAACAGCAAAAGAAGTAGAAGCCAAGAAATAATTAAAATCAGAGCTGAAATTAATGAAATCGAAACAAAGAAACAATTGAAAAAATTGACAAAACTAAAAGATGGTTCTTTGAAAAAATAAATAAAATCGACCGACCCTTAGCCAAGCTAACAAAGAAAAGAATAGGGAGAATTCAGTATCACAACAGATAGTTCAGAAATACAGAAGATAATCCGAAATTATTTTGAATTCTTATTCTTCAATAAAATAGAAGATAGTGAAGGCATCGATAAATTTCTCAAGTCATATAATCTGCCCAGATTGAGTCAGGAGGATATAGGCAACCTAAACAGACCCATAACAATTGAGGAAATAGAATAAACCATCAAAAGACTACCAACTAAGAAAAGCCCAGGACCGGATGGGTATACAGCAGAGTTTTACAAAACCTTTAAAGAGGAACTAATACCATTACTTTTCAAGCTATTTCAGGAAAAATGCAAAAATCCTCAATGAAATTGTGGCGAATCGGATACAAAAACATATTAAAAAAATTGTGCACCATGATCAAGTAGAATTCATCCCTGGGATGCAAGGCTGGTTCAATATACAGAAATCAATAAATGTTATTCATCACATCAATAGACTTAAAAATAAGAACCATTTGATCATCTCGATAGATGCAGAAAAAGCATTCGACAATGTACAGCATCCCTTTATGTTCAAAACTCTGGAAAAACTAGGGATAACAGGAACATACCTCAATAATGTAAAAGCAATCTATGCTAAGCCTCAGGCTAGCATCATTCTGAATGGAGAAAAATTGAAGGCATTCCCTCTAAAATCTGGAAGAAGATAGGGATGCCCTCTCTCACTACTTCTGTTCAACATATTTCTCGAAACACTGGCCAGAGCAATTAGAGAGATTAAAGAAATCAAAGGCATAAAAATAGGAAAAGAAGAACGTAAATTATCACTATTTGAAGATGACATGATTCTATACTTAGCAGACCCAAAAAGGTATACAAAGAAACTATTAGAGCTAATAAATGAATTCACCAAAGTGGCAGGATATAAAATCAATACGCATAAATCAAAGGCATTCCTGTATATCAGCAACAAATCCTATGAAATAGAAATGAGGACAACCACTCCATTCAAAATATCCACACAAACACACACACAAAAAAAAATACTTGGGAATCAACCTAACAAAAGAGGTGAAAGACTTATAAAATGAAAACTACAGAACCCTAAAGAGAGAAATAGAAGAAGATCTTAGAAGATGGAAAAATATACTATGTTCATGGATAGGCAGAACTAACATCATCAAAATGGCAATATAACCAAAATTCTCTATATGTTAAATGCAATGCCAATTGGGTCTAAAAGCATGCAATGGAGGAAGGATAGCATCTTCAACAAATGGTTCTGGGAAAACTGGAAATTCATATGCAACAAAATGAAACTGAATCCATTTCTCTCGTCATGCACAAAAGTTAACTCAAAATGGATTAAGGAGCTTGATAGCAAATCAGAGACACTGCATCTGATACAAGAAAAAGTTGGCTATGATCTACATACTGTGGGGTTGGGCTCCTAATTCCTCAATAGGACACCCATAGCACACGAGTTAATAACTAGAATTAACAAATGGGACTTACTCAAACTAAAAAGTTTTTTCTCATCAAAAGAAAAAATAAGAGAGGTAAATAAGTAGTCTACATCCTGGGAACAAATCTTTACTCCTCACACTTCAGATAGAGCCCTAATATCCAGAGTATACAAAGAACTCAAAAAATTAAACAATAAGAAAACGAATAACCCAATCAACAAATGGTCCAAGGACCTGAACAGACACTTCTCAGATGAGGACATACAATCAATCAATAAGTACATGAAAAAATGCTCACCATCTCTTGCAGTCAGAAAAATGGAAAACAAACCCACCCTAAGATACCATCTCACTCCAGTATGATTGGCAGCCATTATGAAGTCAAACAACAAGTGCTGGCGAGGATGTGGGGAAAAGGGTACACCTGTACATTGCTGGTGGGACTGCAAATTGGTGCAGCCAATTTGAAAGAAGTATGGAGATTTCTTGGAAGCTAGGAATGGAACCACCATTTGACCCAGCTATTCCCCTTCTCAGTGTATTCCGTAAGACCTAAAAAGTGCATGCTGCATTGACACTGCTACATTGATGTTCATAGCAGCACAATTCAAAATAGCAAGAGTGTGGAACCAACTTAGATGCCCTTCAATAGATGAAGGAAAAAAAATGTGGCATTTATACACAATGGAATAATACTCTGCATTAAAAAATGTCAAAATCATAGAATTTGCCGGGAAATAGATGGCATTAGAACAGATTATGCTAAGTGAAGCTAGCCAATCCCTAAAAAAAAAAACAAATGCCAATAGTTTTATTTGATATAAAGAGAGTAACTAAGAACAGAGTTGGGAGGAAGAGCATGAGAAGAAAATTAACATTAAACGGGGGTGAGAGGTGGAAGAGAAAAGGAAAGAGAAGGAAAATTGCATGGAAATGGAAGGAGACCCTCATGGTTATACAAAATTACATACAAGAGGAAGTTAGGGGAAAGGGGGGAAAAAACCAAGGGGGAGAAATGAATTACAGTAGATGGAGTAGAGAGAGAAGATGGGAGGGGAGGGGATGGGGAATAGTAGAGGATAGGAAAGACAGCCGACTACAACAGACACTACTATTGCAATACGTAAAACAGTGGATGTGTAACAGATGTGATGCTGAAACCTGTATACGGGGTAAAAATGGGAGTTCATAACCCACTTGAATCAAAGTGTGAAATATGATATGTCAAGCAATAGGTAAAGTTTTGAACAACCAACAATAAAAATTAAAGGAAAAAAACACATAGAGAACTATTTCAATGAAAAATGGACTAGATATATAACACCTACCCTTTATCATGCAAAAGGCAAGTCCAACTATACACCATGCTTCCTCTGAACGACTTGTATTTCTATTCTGTTTGTGTTATTATTCTCCATCATAGTAGGATTAGTAGTCAGAGTCTAGTAGGGTATGGGTTAGTGTCAGGGATTCAGTATTTTGAATGGAAAAAAGGAAAATGAATCCAATGTGCATGCAAATATGGGCTACACAATAAATTTCCCACTCTCATCCAGAACAATGGCTTCACATTACCTTCGCCCCAAATAAGACGCAATTAGAGGAGAAGAGTTGGAAAATCTGTGAATATATATCTGGAATGGAAAATTCAAAGGAGTTCACAACCTTGGATGTGGTAGAGGAGTTTCCAAATGTAAGGGACAAGGTAAACACTCCACATACTTGTAGCTCTTCTGGCCTAAAGTCTTCTTGAGAAACTGCCTCTGATGTTGGGAACTCAAAATATATGTTGTTGTCAGGAGCTTTAGCTTTCTTTCTAGTGAGACCATCAGAGCTGGGTCTACATCTATGTGACCTGGAGGACGTGGTTTCTTATTTTCCAATGAACACTAGGCTACAGTACTGAATTCTCTCTTTGTAAGTAAACTGTGACCACTGGGGTCTAAGAGTCTCCCCGTGTGGACTGTGAAGGCATTTGGTCATTCTCCACTTTTCGTGGTGTTTCTTGCTGCTACACTGGGAGATTGGTATTTTCTACACGAAATACAAGGAGTTGAACTGGGACACAGTGCTGAAGGGAGTTCTGTCATGTGTAGTGGGTCATGGACTGCAGGAGAATGCACCAACCAGGCTTCTAGCCCACATAGATTGTCCCCTTGTCCATAGCAACTTGATTATGAACGTTGCCCTAAAAATTCTCCATATACCAATATGCCTTTACATATAAGGGTTTCCTGGCTGCACCACGTCAGTCACATGCCATTTGGAAGCAATGGCAGATCCACATGGCCCCACCACGGATGTTTTATCACAAACCTGCACACCAAAGCTTGCGCCTACAATTGAGGAGTATCCAACTTACTGGCATCTCTGTTCTACACCATTTTAATGAAACTCAGTCAATAAAGGCACTCATGATCAGCAATAGGGCATACAAAGGTTCTCCAGTGCCACCTGGTCATAGGAATTTCAAAAATTTTATGGTATTTATCTAGCCATTTTTTAAGGTGGAAGTTGGAGGCACTGTGGGTTTCAATTCATTTAGGAACCATTAAATTGTGAGGAAGCTCATTTCAATGAAATCTCTGGAGGACACTCAAAGGCAAGTCTTCCCAAAGAGTCGCCAAAAGGTCACATGAAGCCAGGCCCATTGAGGTCTACAGTGTGAGGTCTATGTGTGTTTTCACTATGGCTGCCAAGTCTTTCAGAATAAAATCTTGTGATATCCTGGGTGAGATTCCCAGTGCTCTGTGGAAAGCCAGCCTGGGCCTAGGTCTCAGTTTCCAAGAGCGAGTCTCATGTGTGGCCTCCTAAAAACTCAAAACAATTCATGCCAATACTTCTCTGAGTTCAGTTCCATAACTCAGTCTCTAAGGGGAATCACACCAGATTTCAAGTCCTGGTTGACCTACTCATCTCTTCCAACCCCAACACAAATGACCAAAATTAAACCAAAACATTCCCACATGACCCTCATCTTATTGCATATAGACACTCATCTTAACCTCTGGCAGGAAGTTTCCATGAAGGACACAGCCCAAGACAGTGTCCAAAATAGGCTTCCTTGCCCCTTATTTTCCTAATGTCAGGGTGGCCTAAACACCCTTCCTGTAACCCAGGAGTGATCAAATAGGCCTGCTGTAATACTGCTCTGCTTCTCCAATTTGAGGCCTACTGACAGTGGGGTTTAGAATCTTTATGTGAATTGGAGTCATAAGAAAACACAAACACCACTGGGCTAGCATGTGCAGGGCTTTGAAGAAATCATTTGACCCAAATGATCCCTATTCTCACTTGATGGAGTTCAGGAACCTTACAGTGGAAGGCAAGAGACTTTATCCTCAATGACTCCTCTTTTGGGCATTTTGGTTTTGGATTCACACATGGGATCTTTCTTTATATCAATCAGGTGCTAAGAATCTAAGCCACAGCCTCACACAGGGCCAAGAGGCTGATTCAGACACACCCCTTTCTAAAGCAATTAGGCAAAGAGCCACAGGTGAGGCCCATTCATTTCCATTTGAAAAGTGTTTTGTTCCGGCTTCACGAAGGTGTGGCCTGAGGCAAAGAAATTCCTGACATACAGGGGAATAGAACAAAAGGTAAGCAAAAGGCCCAAAGCACGGTTTTTCCACTGAGACTTTACTGGTCACACTGATATCTGAGTTTTCTTAGTTGCTCGCCATTCCCTTCAGCTATCCAGTACATGGCCATGTCACAGAGCTTGAAGGTGGTACTTCTCTTGGACACAAAACCATGAGCCTATTCTGGAGAGTGGCCAGAATTTAAAAATAAAACCAGAACTTAGGAAAATAGCAGGTGTTGCCCATCGATAAGGGAAGCCGCAGTGCATTCATATATTCGGCTGGATGAATGCTGGGAAGCTTTCTACCAGACAGGACACATCCATTCATGCATTCTCTTTTCTAATGTCTACAACCAAGGACACAATGGGATACACAGACATAGAAACACTTGCTTTATCAAATCACTTATTAGAAACAGTTCACTCCAAACCAAACAAACCGCCATTCCTACCTATTCTGAGAACATGAGACAAAAGCACAAACACACACCCACACCCACAAAGCACCTTCTTCCCCCAAGTAGGTCTCTGACTATCCGGAGTGTCCTCTGACTATTGGGCCAAACTATGTTCCCCCGAAATTGCCTGTCCTGTTTCAGATCTGGTTTCCTTGGCCAACTCTGTAAAGTTGTCAGGAGGCAGCGGTGATCCACTACCTGCTTTCTCAGGAAAGGCCACTCTTCAGAGCTTTCCTGGCTTTTGGCAATCCTCATATCAGTAGGTACCAACAAAGACTGATTCTGTCCTTGGTAAATCCAAAGAAGTGAGACCACTGCTACTGGGACTGGAATGGGATTTGGGTGCCTGGATTCTTTGATCCCAAATTCAGAGAGTTCTATCACCAAGGATGTGAGGTGAGGTCTGAGGTCACTTCCTTTAGGAACTGAATGAGCTCACACCATTTGCAACCACTTTGTCCTAACAGTTGCTTCCAAGGGTCCCCTGAAATGAAGGCTGCCCCTGCTTCCTGTTACAGTTTCACGAGTTTGAATGGTATATTAACCATAGGCAACCAGGAACAGCTCTCCACACAGCCTGGTTTGGTTCTTCTTCTCTACATTAAGAAGAAAGAGGCTGATTCAGACATATCCCTTCATCCTGACCAGGTTGTTTGCAAGAGAAGATGACTTTTGCTCACTCAGTTCCTTCATAGCTGCCTACAACTTCTCCAGGGATCATTTTTACATGTACCTTTGAGTTTCTTAGCAATAGGAAGTTCCCCTACATTCCTATATTGTAAGACCTACTCTGTCCCTGCTCTTCTGTAAAGTTATATTGAGGGAACAGTGTATGGTTAGGGTTAATAACAGGTTCAATTTGCATTAGGAATCATTCTGCTGGATGAATAATGGTATTGGAAACCTGCGATATTTACAACAATATATAGGTGAAGCATAAGTATGAAAACAGAAATCTATTTAAGATTTGAAGCCCAGAAGAGCATTGGGACCTTGATTGTGATACTGAGCTTTGATTTATTTTCTGCACAGATGTCTCAGATACATCAATATACAATGGCAAAGTTCCATGTATTTTGGATGATTGATTGTCAAAGAGAACTTCCAGTCAAAAAGGGATAATCAGTAGGATTAGGAAGATAGTCGGTAGGTTTAGAAAGGACAGTGAGCATAGGATTTGGACCAAAAGTTCTTTAGCTATAGGGTTTCGGGTATAGAGTGAATGTAAATGTCACCACATGTGAAGAGTCAGTCACAATGATGAACTGGGGAAAATATGTAGGAAAGCAGATATCAATAGAGACATTAGGAAATCTGGCAAAGTGTACTCGGTAGCGAAAGGTTAATATAATAGGTACTTATCACTTCCTGTTTTCTGTATGCTTAATAAAACACTGTTGAAATCTTGAGAACTGTTTGCTAATCTTGTTCCCAGAATGTTCTGTCCTCAACTGCCAAACTGCAGAAAGTACTTCCTCACCCAGTTGCCCACAAACAGCTCACTCGCCCGGACCCATCAATAAACATCCTGCCCTGCCCTCTCAAAGGAAAGTATATAAGCTCTGCTTAAGCTGTTCTCAGGGCTCTCTGCTCTATTCAAGTGAACTCTGAGCCCCAGCATGCTGGACCCATAATAAACCCTTTGCTTTTGCATGAGACAGTCTCTTGGTGGTTTCTTCCCCGGACGCTCGCCCGACCTTTACATATGGAGGTTCCACTGAGATCCAGCAGCGGCAGATGAGAGACCCCAACGGGCTCCTCTCGGGGTATGTAAGGAGCCTCTTTCTGGTTTCAGGTTTCAGGTTAGGGCTTGGCAAAATGGCTGTTGATGAAGAGTGTGAGCTCTCTCCGACGATGGCTGACAGACATGTCATAGAGCCACAGGCCACGTCACTGGGGGACTCCCCAGAGAACTCGGGAAATCGAGGAACAATAGTCTCCTCAACTCAGTGATATTTTGTTTGAGATTCGGCATATCCAGCCCATCAGGTTTTGCCGGCTACTCAGTCCTGGTCTCAGTGTTGGACGTCCATTGCCTGTCTTTATTGTTTTGTCTTGTCTGTGTCGTGTGTCGTTGCTTTTACTGATTGTTTATCTTTCATAATGGGATAGAGCACTTCAATGCCTCTTTCCCTGACCCTTGATCATTGCACCAAAGTCCGCTTAAGGGCTCAGAATCTTTCTTTTTCAGTAAAACGCTGGACCTGGCAGACTCTCTGTGCCTCAGAATGGCCCACCTTTGGATTCAGATAGCCCCTAGAAGGATCTTTCTACTTCCCACTAATTTAAAAAGTCAGAGATATTGACTTTCAGCCAGCGCCACATAGACATCAGGATCAAGAGACATATATCTTAACTTTTCAGGACATCTGCAATTCTCCTCCTCCATGTGTGAAGCTTTTCCTTGCCCCTGCCCCCACTCCTACTCCTTCCCTCATGCTCTCTCAAACCTTCTGCTCCTCCTCCTCCTTCAACCTCTGTTCTCCCTGAGTCACAAGATTTGACTCTACTGGACTCTCGTCCTACTACTTATTCCCTGCCCTCGTCCCCCAACCCCCAACACCCTCTAAGTAATTCCCCTGCTGCTGACTCAGCCTGTCCGCCATTGGAGGAAGCTAAGCGAGCCCAGCGCACTCCAAATAACTCCCCTGCAGCAAACACACCCCCTCCTCCCCTGGAGGATGCTGGCCCGGCTAAAGGAATTTGCCGGCGTTGAATGATTGAAATCCCTGGAACTCCCGTGATGCTCCCTCTCCATTTCTAAGGAACAATGATTGATGACAACCATGGGGGAAAAGTGCAAGCCTACCAGTTTTTACCTTTCTCCTCTTCAGACCTAAATAACTGGAAAAATAACAATCCCCCTTTTACTGAGGACCCCACCTGGGTCTCAGGTGTGGTTGAATCATTGATGTTTTCACACCAGCCTACTTGGGATGACTGCCAACAACTCCTAGGGACTCTCTTCATGACAGAGGAACAAAAGAGAATCTTCCTGGATTCTAGAAAAAAATATTCTCGGACCAGATGGGTGACCGACAAAACTTCCCAACATATGCAAAGCTGCCTTTCCCTTGCACAGACCCAACTGGGACCCCAAAACCTGTGAAGGTAATGAGCATCCTTCCTCTTATTGCCGGGCTCTAATAGTGGGTATCTTAGTGGCCGCTAGGCGATCAACTATTTTGGCCAAGGTAAGAGAGATTATTCAAGGGACTGATGAATGTCCCTCCATGTTCCTACAGGGAATTATGGAGGCATATAAGAGATTTACTCCTTTCGATCCTCAGGCAGAGAATCAAAAGGCATCTGTCATGGTGGCCTTTATTGGGCAAGCTGTTCTGGATATTAAAAGACAGTTACAATGCTTAGATGGATTACAAGATATGACTTTGAGAGGTTTAGTCAGAGAAGCCAAGAAGGTATACTAAGAGAGAAACTGAGGAAGAGTATGGAGCAAAGGGAGGATAAAAGAAACAAAAGACAGACTAAGGCATTGACTAAGGTCCTGGTCACAACAACAAATAGACCAGAAATTAAGAAACATGGAGACAGGAAGGGACACCGGGGACCACACTAGAGGCCACCCCTGGCCTCAATTCAATGTGCCTACTCTAAAAAAAAAGGACACTGGGCTAAAGAGTGCCCTAGAAAGAGACAGCCAGGCCAGCTGGACATTCTGACTCTGTAGGATTACTAAGAAAGTCGGGGCTCAGATCCTCTCCTTGAGCTCAGGTTAACTTTTGAAGTGGAGGGGACCCCAGTATACATTGAAGTGGATACAGGGGCAATATATTCTGCCTTTAAGGCCCCATTGGAACCTCTATCAAATAAAAGGTCTCTAATTCAAGGGGCTAATGGCAGTAAATATCAGGCTTGGACAACTAAGAGGACCATGGACCAGGGGAAAGGAAAAATCCATCACTCCTTCCTAGTAATCCCAGAATGCATGGCCCCATTGATTGGCAGAGATCTGCTCACAAAGCTCTGGGCCAAAATAACTTTTAACCCTGAAGGCCCCCAAGTGGAATTTCTAAATCCTTCAGTAAAAACTCCTATAATCACGGCTCTAACTATGTCAGTAGAAAATGTACATCAAATCACTCACCTTGGTTCAAAGAAACTGCATTCATTTTTGAAGGATCAAAAACAGTTTTCCACTAACCGACTCACAGTGAAAGGAAACAACTAAATGGATAACAAAAGCCTGTTGGGTCCATCAATTGGTTAATTCTTACCCTTCCAAGCTTCCTGCAGGAAAGCACCTACGAGGAACCAGACCAGGACAATTCTGGGAAGTGGACTTTACTGAAATTAAGCGAGCAAGGAATGGACTTAAATATCTCCTAGTCTTTGTAGATACATTTTCAGGATGGATTGAAGCTTTCCCCCAAAAAAAAAAGAAAAGACAAAAAATGAAACAGCGCAAATGGTGGTCAAGAAGATTCTGGAAGATATTTTTCCAAGGTATGGCCTGCCTAAAGTAATAGGGTCTGATAATGGACCGGCGTTCGTGGCCCAGGTAACTCAGAGGTTAGCAAGGACCCTGGGGATTAATTGGAAATTACATTGTGTTTACAGACCCCCGAGTTCAGGACAGGTAGAAAGAATGACTAGAACCATTAAAGAGACCATATCGAAATTAAGCTTAGAGACCGGCATAAAAGATTGCACTATGCTCCTGCTTTATGTACTGTTTCATGCAAGAAATACTCAATCTATTTCTTTGTGTAACCTCACACCCTGTGAAATTCTCTATGGTGTCCCTCCTCCAGTAAGGGTCCTACCCCAACTCTAAGACCTAACGATTCCTTCCACACCCCCTTGCTTAACAGACTTAAAGCTCTTGAAAGAACTCAGAGACACCTGTGAAAACAGATGGCCACTGCCTACCAACCTGGGGATGAGGGGACTCTACAGCGATATCAAATAGAGACTTCATCTATGTAAGACGACATCTGGTGTCATCCCTGGAACTCCCCTGAAAAGGACCATACCAGGTGCTACTTATAACACCTACAGGGTAAAGGTAGTCAAAATCACTTCCTGGATCCCTACCTCTCATCTCAAGCCTGTGCCCTGTCCAGACTCTGGCTGGAAACTGGAAAAGACTGGAAACCCTTTCAAATTGTGGATTCGCTGTGTGGATAAGGCTATAGACTCTCCCCTTGACCACCAGTAGTCCTAACCCTCATAAGCCTGTTCAGCAGCGATGTCTGATCACAAATCCTACTGGAAAGGAAGTATGGTCTATCTTGCATACAGCCCGCTTAGGGACCTGGTGGCCATCTCTCCAGCCAGACATTTGTCAGCTGCGTATAGGTCTTCCCTATTGGGATATCCCTAATGAAGAGGATCCCACTAAAATTCCATTAAATTCCTTCCATACCATAGATAATGGAAACAAACATTATTGATGTAGGGACACGTGAGCCAGATGCTGGTTGGCTAGCCTAGATTACTATGTTTGCCCAGTGTACTATCAAAGCCACAAACAGTCAAGGCTGTGTGCTGGAAACGCCAACATCTTCTGTAAGTCATGGGGATGTGAGCATACAGGGACTGCCACATGGAACCCAAACTCCTCATTAAATTCTGTACACAGCATTGGCCATATTACCAATTAGACAACCAAAACTGATGGCCCCCTGAGGGGTCTCTAGATCTTCAAATTCTGTGTGACCTTTTTAACTTCTGCAAGTGCTCAAAAGGGTGAAAGGAGATTCCTCTATGTGGAGGCCTTTTCTCTCCTTTGCTCACATCGTGAACTATGCTTCTCCAATACATGCTCACCCTCAGCCTTCTGCTCTAGACTCTCTGTTGTCACTCCCACATCATCAACTTGATTTCTCCCCTCCAATTACTATATTAAAAACCCAAACCTCCACCGTTTCTCAGACCATTGCCCCCTTGCTGAGGTAGCAGGTACTGAGGTAACCCTCCACTCACTCACTCCTCTCTTCTCCTGTCAGTGCCCACACTAGGTCCCACCAGGTCCTCTTACCAGCTAACCCAAAGCTCAAACCAGCTGAGAAGAGCCCTCAGACCCCTATCCAAGATGTAATGAAAATGGCCTTTAAAGTTGCTTTGTCATCACTGAAAACAGGTTACTAAGAATTTAAAGTCCCTTACAGGCTTTTTGGGATACTCACTCCCATCTCCCTCTCTGTTCTACCCGTTCTACTACTCATGTTTTTGGTGCTAGGAAGATCTCAAAACCCTTTTCTATTATTCTTTTACATCTCTCCTTCCTCATTCTCAGATCCAAAGAGCTGCGCTCAGCCCTGCATTTCCCGTCTTCCCCCTCTGTACCAGGCCCACAGGAAAGTCTTAACTGACCTTATCCAGAAGTTTTCACCATGGCTAACTTTAGGACTTTCAGCAAAAGAGTCCCTATAAAAGAGTTCAGTGTAGATAAACTTCCTCTTTTTGTGTTGCCCTGGTCTACCTGGCAACTGGCTGAAAAAAATCAGCACTCCTGAGCTAGACACACCCTTACTAGTTTTTCACAACATATGTGATCAAGGCCTCTGGCCTTGAGCTGGGGCTTCATAGAGATGGCTATATTTGTAAGATGGATAAGTTGCAAACTGGGCTCCGTGGAAACAGCTGGCAGAGGGAAAAAAGGGGAAAAAAAAACTCTCCCGCACCCAGGTGTCCTTGAAAATTTAACTTGCCCAGAACTGAGGAAAAATCAGAAACAAAAACTGCTCTTTGTGAACTTCTGCAGACTGTGAACTTCAGAGCCCCTTCCCTTACATGTTGGGTACAAAATTCTGAAACTACCTAAACTTGGGTTTCAGGGGATTAATTGATTACAACAGAAGCAATGCCCTCTGAATCTGGTTGCAACCAAATATGACTGTTTCCTTGTCTTTGGTGCTATCTTAGGTGCCTTGCCTTTTCCGTCCCTACAACAATATAATTCTATATACTTAAACGTTGTTTATGTTTTTATGAAATGGTCAACAGAAGTGATTAATTGTGTAATGGTGCAGATGTTTCCCAGAGTGCTCTATTATGACGCAGGTTCATTTGAAGATCAAATAGAGGGGCATACAACCCGGTTCAGGTGGGAACATATATCTCTCACCTTAGCCATTCTATTATGAATAGGAGTTGCTGCCCGGGTTCGCACAGGAACCACTGCCCTGGTCCATGGGACACAACAAATGACCCAATTAGAAGCAGCAATAGATCAAAACTTAAAGATATTAGAAAATTCCATCACAGCTTTGCAGGAATCTTTTACCTCTCTCTTTGAAGTTTGCTGGGAGCCATAGCCAAGTAGGTATGACAAATTCCTTGCCAGCTTACTCCCATGCTGTCTAGTGGAAGGACTTCTGAAAGGTGACCTTGCTCAAGGACCAGGGCAGGATCCGTGTTTAGGGTGTTCCCCCTTTAGAATAGGGCGGTTTAGCATAATAGGAGATTAGGGTGTTCCCCCTTTAGAATAGGGCAGTTTAGCATAATAGGAGATTAGGGTGTTCCCCCTTTAGAATAGGGCGTATCCTGCTGCTGAGTTCCTCTTGAGTGCTTAGGGTCAGACAGTATATTTTGGGAGACAGAAGCCCATGCAGAGTGGATTTGGGAGAGAGTGGATTTGGGCAGAGAACGTGGATTCCCCCAGAGCGTGTTTGTAGACGGCCGGTGTGAGTTCGGGAATAAAGAATTGCTGTTTGAATCTACAAGCTGTGTGGAGACTCGTGATGTGTGCCCAGCCAAAGACTGCGGCAGAAGTTGTTTTACAGAAAAGTCGAGGGTTGGACCTCCATTTCATGAGAGAAGGGAGCCTTTGTGCTGCATTGAGGAAAGAATGTTTTTTTTTTTTTTTTTTTTTTTATGTCGACCATACTGGAGTTGTAACAAACTCTATGAGTAAATTAAAAAGATGCCTTGAAGAGCATCAAAGAGAGATAGAGACCCAAAATTGGTGGTTTGAGTCTTGGTTTACACAGTCCCCCTGGTTAACTACATTTTAATCAACCCTGGCCGGTCCAATAATAATCCTCATTTTATTGCTTACTATAAAACCCTGTTTCTCAACCATGTAATTTCTTTTCTCCAAGCTCAAATTGGACAAGTTAAACTTATGTTAATACCCCACTAGCATACATAAAATGTGACACCCCCCAACAATCACTTTTATGATTAAAAGTAGCCAGAAGAAGAAGTGGGGAATGAAATGTTAATAAAATATGTACTTGTCACTTCCTGTTTTTCTGTACGTACGCTTAACAAAACACTGTTGAAATGTTGAGAAATGTTTCCTAATCTTGTTCCCAGAATGTGCTGTCCCCAACTGCCAAACTGCAGAATGTACTCCCTCACGCGTTTACACACAAACCGCTTACTCGCCCTGACCCATCAATAAACTTCCCTCCCTGCCCTCTCCAAGAAAATTATATAAGCTCTGCTTAAGATGTTCTCAGGGCTCTCTGCTCTATTCAAGTGAGCTCTGAGCCCCAGCATGCTGGACCCCAAATAAACCCTTTCTGTTGCATGAGATAGTCTCTTGGTGGTCTCATCCTCTGACACTCACCCTACATTTACTTGGATGATTGAATGTAGATGAGAACATCCATTCAAAAGTGATAGTCGGTAAAATTAGGAAGATAGTCAGTAGGTTTAGGAAGAAGAGTTAGTATAAAATTTGGAACAAAAGTTATTTAGCAATAGGGTTTCGGTTACAGAGTGAATGTAAATGTCAACACAAGTGAAGAGTCAGTCACAATGATGAATTGGAGAAAATATGTTGGAAAGCAGATATCAATACAGACATTACAAAATCAGGCAAAGTATAAAGTCAGTGATAGGATTAGACATTTTCAACAGGGTTGAGTTTGAATATATAATCTTAGGAAGAAACGAATATGTAGTCATCAATAGGATTGATATTTGAAAGCATTAGGCAAATTGGAAATTGATGATTTTAGTAATCCATGTTCACTTTCCATTTAGGCTTTGGTACAAATAAAAGTTTGACCTTTGAATTTTGTGTCCAGAATATCACTGTGATAAAATGTATATATAGATCGGGTGACATAAGAATTTCTTCCACCATTTTTGGGAGCAATATTTTGAAGACTTATAAATTAGTATTTGGGGTACAAACAGGTGTACCCTGTGTCTATGAATATAGAGATAATGCATGAATAGACCAACTGTGAATAAGTAATATAACTGGTTCCACTTTAAATGGTGGATTGAATTGATATCTGAAAATATGAAAAATCTTATATTGATATACAATCATTCATTCCAACAAGTTATACATCAATGTTAATATTAGGGTTATGGTTTATCATGAAGGGTGTGTGAGTTTTGCTTCAATGTGATTATGAAAATCGAAAATAATGTGTTTGGAAAAAAGAATCTTGAGAAGACCAGTTAAGAAATATGGAAGAATACATGTGTTCTAAAGTAGGAAGTGATTGAAAGTGCAAAAACGCCTATAATTTTGTCATCTTTTTGATGAAATATATATCCTATGATGTGCATAAACTGAAGAAATAGTAATGTACCAGTGTTGAATTAAAATGAACATCAAAATACACATCATGTTCCATTTGAATCTTCTTGCATTGAGGTTAAACTGGGTCAGTTACTCTAGATATATTAGGATTTGTATGCAACATTCACTGAAGTTAGTTTTCAGTACAAAAAACAAAGAAGTATTTCAGGTGGATGAATATTTCTGAGAATAATATTTAGAAAAGATCATCATAAATCCACATACATGAATATGAATGAATTAAGGGAGTGTATATTAAGATACAAATATTTCATATTTTGAAAAATCTGGAGAATGTGTGTATGTATATATATACACATATATATACATACACACAAACACATTAAAAACTCGCAATATATATGCTATTCGAAATTCATCATGAAATATATATCATTCACAGATCTAAAATATTCATTTTACTGAACATGGATTTATGTATAATGTTGTAAAACTAGGAAGCTCATCCATTGGTTATATTTTCAGTTCCAACGGTGTTTAGGAGGAGTGATCTTCTCTCACAATTTGTATCTGCCAAGTCGTTCACCTCACAAGAATGTAGGTGTGGTACCAGGTAGGATTCTATATGTGTTTATTGCTGTTGCATTGGGAGTTTAGTAATTGCTTCATGGAATCCAAGGAGTTCAACTGGGACACAGTGCTGGAGCGAGTTCTGTCAGGCATGGTGGGTCAGGGTATGCAGGAGAATGCACCAACCAGGCTTCTATCCCACATTGCTTGCCCCCTTAAACATAGCAACCTGATTGTAAACATTGCCCTGAAACCTCACCATATAACAAGATGCCTTTGCATAGGAGGGTCTGCTGACTGCACCATGTCAGTCACAAGCCATTTGGAAGCCAATGGCAGATCCACATGGCCCCACCACAGATGTTTTTCACACACCTGCCAACCACTACTCTAGGACAACTACTCAGCAGGCTCCAACTTATTTTCATGAAACCCAATCAATCAAGGCACGGTCTGGTACACTCATGATCAGCAACAGAATGTCCAATGGTTCTCCAGTGCCACCTGGTCATGGGAAATTGAAAATTTTTATGGTATTTATCTAGCCATTTTTCAAGGATGAAGTTGGATGCACTGTGGGTTTCAATTCATTCAGGAACCATTAAATGTTGAGGAAGCTCATTTCAATGAAAGTTCTGGAGAATTCTCACAGGCAAGGCTTCCCAAAGAGTGGCCAAAAGGTCACATGAAGCCAGGGCCATTGAGGTCTAAAATGTGATGTCATTGTCTGTTTTGACTCTCAACAATGGCTTCCAAGTCTTTCAGAATAAAATAATGTGATATCCTGGTTGAGATCAGAGTGCCCTGTGGAAAGCTACCCTGGGCCTTGATCTCAGTCTCCAAAGATGACTCTCATGCGTGGCTTCCTCAAATCCCAACACAATTCATGGCAATACTTCTCTGAGGTGAGTTCCAGAACTCAGTCTCTAAGGGGAATCACACCAGAGTTCAAGCCCAGGTGGACCCAGTCATCTCTTCCAACTGCCACACAAATGACCACAATAAAACCGATATTCTCCCACATGGCCCTCATCTTCTTCCATATTGACACTCATCATAACCTCTGGCTGGAGGTGTCCATGAGGGACGCAGCCCAAGACAGTGTCCAAAATAAGCTCCATTGCTCCTCATTTGCCTAAATTCGGGGTGGCCTGGACACCCTTCCTTTGTACCAGGAGTGATCAAAGAGGCCTGCCCGTAATACTGCACCACTTTTCCCATTTGAGGCCTATTGAGTGTCGGTTAAAGATACTTTATGTGAATTGGAGTGATGAGAAAACCTAAGCACCTACGGGATAGCCTCTGAAGGGCTTTGATGAACTCATCTGACCCAAATGATCCCTATTCTCACTTGATGGAATTCAGGAACCTTACAGAGGAAGGCAAGAGACTTCATCCACAATGACAGCTCTTTTTGCCATTTTTGATTTGGATGCACACATGGGATCTTTTTTTAGATCCATCAGGTGCTGAGAATCTAAGTCAAAGAATCACACTGGGCCAAGAGGCTGATTCAGACACAACTCTTTCCAAATCAATTAACGAAAGAGCCAAAGGTGAAGCCTATTTATTTCCATTTGAAAACTATTTTGTTCAGGATTCACAAAGGGGTGGCTTGAGACAAAGACTTCCTGACTCTCAGGGCAACAGAACAATAGGTAAGCAAATGGCCCAAAGCAGGGTTTCTCCACTGAGACTTTCCTGGTCAACTGATATCTGAGTTTTCTCAGATGCTCGTCATTTCCTTCAGCTATCCAGAACATTGCCTTGTCACAGAGCTTGGAAGTTGTACATAACTTAGACACAAAACCATGAGCCTATTCTGGAGAGTGTCCAGAATTCTGGAAGAAAACAGCAAATTAGGAAGGTAGCAGGTATTGCCCATTAATAAGGCAATCCACAGTCCATTCATAAAATGGGCAGGATGAATGCTGGGAAGCTTTCTACTAGACAGGACATATCCATTGATGCATTCTCTTTTCTAATGTCTACAACCACGGACACAGTGTGATACACAGACCCAGAAACACTTGCCTTGTCAAACGACTTACTAAAAACAGTTCACTCCAAACCAAACAAACTGACTTTACTTCCTATTCTCAGAACATGAGACAAAACCACAAACCCACACCCACACTGACAATGACACCTTCTTCCCCCAAATAGGTATGAGACTATCCGGAGTATCCTCCGACTGGTGGGCCATACTATGTTCCCCCAAAATGTCCTGTTCTGTCTCAGATCTGGTCTCCTTGGCCAACTCTGTGAAGTTGTCAGGAACCAGGAGTGAGCCGCTACCTGCTTTTCAGGAAAAGCCCATCTTCCAAGCTTTCCAGGCATTTGGCCTCCTCACCTTAGGAGGAACCAAGAAAGACTGATTCTGTCCTTGGTAAATCCAAACAAGTGAGACCACTGGGACTGGGACTGGGACTGGATCTGGGTGCCTGGCGTCCTGGATCCCATGTTCAGAGAGTTTCATCAATAAGGAAGTGAGTTGAGGTCACTTTTTTCAGGAACTGAATGAGATCACTGCCTCGGCAACCACTTTGTCCTAAGAGTTTCTTTCAACGGTCCCATGAGATGGAGGCTGCCCCTACTTCCTGTGACACTTTCACAAATTAGAATGGTATATCAACCATAGGGAACCAGGAACAGCTTTCCACACAGTCTTGGTTTGGTCCTTATTCTCTACATTAAGATGAGAGAGGCTGATTCAGAATCATCCCTTCATCCTGACCAGGTTGTTTGCGATGGAAGATGACTTTTGCTCTCTCAGGTCTTTCATACCTGCCTACATCTTCTCCAGGGATCATTTCTGCATGGCGCTTTGAGGTTCTCAGCAGATGGAAGATCCACTACATTCCTGTATTGTAAGATCAACACTGTCCCTGCTCTTCTGTAAACATGTTATTAACACAAACAGTGTATGGTTAGTGTTAATAACATGTTCCATTTGGGTTAGGAATTATTCTGCTGCATGAATAATGGTATTGGAAACTTGTGATTATTTTAAGAATATAGAGATGAAATATATGTATGAAAAAAGAAATCTAAGTAAGATTTGAAGCCCAGAAGGGCATTGGGCCCTTGATTGTGATACTTAGCGTTGAATTACATTCTGCACCGATGTCTCAGATAAATCAATACACAATAGCATAAGACCTTGTTACTTGAATGATTGAATGTAGAAGAGAACATCCAGTCAAAAAGGGATACTCGGTA
Source organism: Callospermophilus lateralis (assembly GCF_048772815.1). Lineage (NCBI taxonomy): Eukaryota > Metazoa > Chordata > Mammalia > Rodentia > Sciuridae > Callospermophilus > Callospermophilus lateralis. The sequence goes on along the minus strand of NW_027514351.1, from coordinate 224,144 downwards.
GGATTAAGAAGATAGTTAGTATGTTTAGGAAGAAGAGTGAGTATAGGATTTGGAACAAAAGTTCTTTAGCAATAGGTTATTTATTAGAGTGTGAAAGTAAATGTCAGCACATGTGAAGAGTCAGTCACAATGATGAACTGGGGAATATATGTAGGAAAGCAGATAGCAATAGAGACATTATGAAATCAGGCAAATTATAAAGTGAGGGATAGGATTAGACATTTTCCATTGGGTTGAGTTTGAATATATAATTTTAAGAAGAAACACATGTGTAGTCACCAATAGAATTGACATTTGAGAGCATTAGGGAACCTGGACATGGATGTTTTTAGTAATCCATGTTTTCTTTCCATTTGGGCTTTTATACAATCATAAGTGTGACCTTTGCATTTTGTGTCCAGAATATTTCTGTGATTAAATGTATATGAAGATCAGGTGACATGAGTCCACTTCCACCATTTCAGGGAGCAATATTTTGAAGACGTATAAATTAGTATTGGGGGTACAAAGAGGTGTACACTGTGTCTATGAATATAGAGATAATGCATGAATAAACCATAGTGTGAATAAATAATATAACTGGTTCCACTTTAAATAATGGATAGAATTGATATCTGAAAAGATATAAGAAATCTTATATTGACATACAATCATTCATTCAAACCAGTTATACATCTAATGGTAATATCAGAGTGATAATTAATATGAATGGTATGTGAGTTTTGCTTCCAAAGTGATTATGGAAATCAAAATTAATGTGTTTGGTATGAAATCTCATGAAAAGACCAGTCAAGAAACTTAGAGGAATACATGTGTTCTGAAGCAGGACGTGATTAAAAGTGAAACAAATGCCTTTAAATTTTTGAACTTGTGGATGAAATCATATATCCTATGATGTCCATAAACTGAAAAAATAATAATGTACCAATATTGAATAAAAATGAACTTCAAAATACACATCATGTCCCGTAGGATTCTACTTGCATTGATGTTTAACTGATTCAGTTACTGTAAAAATATTAGGATTTGTAAGCTCCATTCACTGAAGTTAGTTTTCAGTACTAGGAAATAATTATGTATTTCAGGCAGATGAATATTTCTGAGAATTATCTTGTGAAAAGTTGATTATAAACCACATATAGAAACATGAGTGAATTTAAGGAGTGTATAATAAGAAACATATATTTCACATTTTGAAAAATCTGGACAGTATATATATATATATATATATATATATATATAGATAGATAGATAGATAGATAGACAGACACACACAGACATTATAATGTAGCAATCTATATGCTAATCGAAATTCACCGTGTAATACATATCATCCACATATCCAAAAATATTCATTTTACTGAACATCGATTTATATATAATGTTGTTCATCTAGGAAATTCACCAATAGGTTTAATTTTCAGTTCCATCATGATTTAGGGGGATTGATATCTTATCAAAATATGTATCTTTCAAAATCAGTGAGCTTACAAAAATGTACTTGTGATACCAGGTAGGATTCTAAATATGCATAAAAAATACATGTGATGAATAGGCTACAGAGAATGGGAGACAGAAATTTACATATGTGTTAACTTTAAAAACTCATTGAGAACTATTACAATGAAAAGTTGACTAGATTTATAACACATACCCTTGATAAAGCAGAAGGGAAGTCCAAGTATGCACCATGCCTCCTATGAACGGCCTGTATTTCTATTCTGTTAGGTTTCTTGTTCTCCATCATATTAGGATTAGTAGTCAGAGTCTAGTAGGTTATGGGTTAATGTCAGGGATTCATTATTTCAAATGGAAAATATGAAAATGAATCTAATGTGTATGCAAATATGTGCTACACAAAAATCATCCCACTCTCATCCAGAACAATGCCTTGACATAACCTTCGCCCCAATTAAGACACAATTAGTGGAGAAGAGTTAGAAAATCTGTGAATACATATGTGGAAATGAAAATGCTCAGGAGTTCACAGCCTTGGAGGCGGTAGAGGAATTTCCAAAAGTATGGGATAGGGTAAATACTCCACAAATATGGAGTTCTGCTGGCCTAATGACTCTTTGAGAAACTGCCTTTGAGGTTGGGCCCTTGTAATATATGTTGTTGTCAAGAGCTTCAGCTTCCTTTGTAGTGAGACAATCAAAGCTGGATCTGCATATATGTGACCTGAAGGACATGGTTTCTTCTTTTCTAGTGAACATGAGGCAGCAGTTCTAAATTCCCTCATTGTAGGTAAACTGTGGCCACTGGGAGCTAAGTGTCTCCTCGTGTGGACTGAGAAGCCATTTGGTCATTCTCCACTTTTCCTGGTGATTCTTACTGCTGCACTGGGAGTTTGGTATTGGCTTCAGTAAATACCATGAGTTCAACGGGGACACAGTGCTGGAGGGAGTACTCTCACGTGTGGTGGGTCAGGGTGTGCAGGAGAACGCCCCAACCAGGCTTCTATTCAACAAAGCTTGCCCCCTTGTCTGTAGCAACCCAATTCTGAACATTGCCCTAAAACCTCTCAATTAACAAGATGCCTTTACATATAAGGGTCTGCTGGCTGCACCATGTCAGTCAAAAGGCATTTGGAAGCCAATGGCAGATCCATGTGGCCCCATCACAGATGTTTTATCATACACCTGCAAACCACTGCTCTAGGCCCACTACTAAGCAGGTTCCAACGTACTGGCATCTTTGTTCTACACCATTTTCATGAAACCCAGTAAATCAAGGCACTGTCTGGTACACTCATGATCAGCAACAGAACATCCAATGATTCTCCAGTGCCACCTGCTCTTGGGAATTATTCCATAGTATTTATCTAGCCATTTTTTAAGGATGAAGTTGGTGTCACTGTGGTATTCAATTCATTCAGGGACCATTAAATGGTGAGGAAGCTCATTTCAATGAAAGCTCAGGAGAACTCTCACAGGCAAGTCTTCCCAAAGAGTGGCCAAAAGGTCAAATGAAGCCTGGCCCATTGAGGTCTACAATGTGAGTTCCATGTGTTATTTGACTCTCAAGTATGGCTGCCAAGTCTTTCAGAATGAAATCATGTGATATCCTAGCTGAGATTCCCAGTGCTCTGTGGAAAGCCATCCTGGGCCTAAATCTCAGTCTCCAAGGGCAACTCTCCTGCATGGCCTTCTAAAATCCCAACTGAATTCATGGTAATACTTCTCTGAGTTCAGTTCCAAAACTCAGTCTCTAAGGGGAATCACACCATAGTTCAAGCCCAGGTTGATCCAGGAATCTCTTCCTACTGCCACACAACTGACCACAATTAATACCAAAACACTCCCACATGGCCCTCATCTTCTTTTATATAGACACTCATCATAACCTCTGGGTTGAGGTTTCCATGAGGGGTGCATACCAAGACAGTGTCCAAAATAATCTCCCTTGCCTCTAATTTGCCTAAAGTCAGGGTGGCCTGGAAACCCTTCCTGTTAACCAGGAATGATCAAATACGCCTGCCATTAATACTGATGTACTTCTCCAAATAATCACACTGGGCCAAGTGGCTGATTCAGACACATCTCTTTACAAAGCAATAAAACAAAGAGCCACAGGTGATGCCTATTCATTTCCATTTGAAAACTCTTTTCTTCAGGATTCACAAAGGGGTGGCCTAAGGCAAAGACCTTCTAGATATTCACAGCACCAGAACCATAGGTAAGCAAAATTCCCAAAGCAGGGTTTCTCCACATAGACTTTACTGGTCACACTGATATCTGAGTTTCCTGAGATGCTCCCATTTCCTTCAGCTCTCCAGTACATGGCCATGTCACAGTATCTTGAACAGAAAACCATGAGCCTATTCCGGAGAGTGCCCAGAATTCAGGAATAAAACAGGAAATTAGGAAGATAGTAATTGCTACCCATCCATAAGGAAAGCTGCAGTCCAATCATAAATTGGGCAGTATGAATTCTGGGAAGCATTATACTAGACAGGACACATTCATTGATGCATTATGTTTTCTAATGTCTACAACTACAAACACAGTGGATACATAGACATAGAAACACTTGCCTTGTCAAACGACTTACTAGAAACAGTCCACTTCAAATCAAACAAACTGCCTTTCCTACCAATTCTCAGAACATGAGAAAAAACAACAAACTCACACCCACAACAACATAGGACTTTCTTCCCCCAAGTAGGTCTTTGACTCTCCGGAATTACCTCTGATTGTTGTACCATACTATGTTCCCCCAAAATGCCCTGTACTGTCTCAGATCTGGACTCCTTGGCAAACTCTTTGAAGTTGTCAGGAGCCAGCTTTGAGCCACTACCTTCTTTCTCAGGAAAGGCCACTCTCCAAAGCTCTCCTGGCATTTGGCCATTCTCAAATCAGTAGGTACCAAGAAAGACTGATTCTGTCCTTGGTAAAACCAAACAAGTGAGCCCAGTGGGACTGGGTCTGGGACTGGTTCTGTGTGCCTGGCTTCTGGGATTCCAAGTTCAGAGTGTTCCAAGACCAAGGAAGTGAGATAGGTCACTTCCGTTCGGAACTGAATGAGGTCACTGGTTTGGCAACCACTTTGTCCTAACAGTTCCTTCAAAGGGTCCCATGAGATGGAGGCTGCCCCTACTTTCTGTGACACTTTCACAACTTAGAACGATATATCAACCATAGGCACCCGGGAACAGCTCTCACACAGACCTGGTTTGGTCCATCTTCTCTACATTAAGAAGAGAGAGGCTGATTCATAAACATCCCTTCATCCTAACCAGGTTGTTTGCCTTACATGATGACTTTTGCCCTCTCAGGTCCTTTATAGCTGCCTTCATCTTCCCCAGGGATAATTTCTGCATGGACCTTTGAGGTTCTCAGAGGGTGGAAGATCCCCTATATTCCTCTATATTAAGACCAACTCTGTCCCTGTTCTTCTATAAAGTTAGATTGAGGGAACAATGTATGGTTAGGGTTAATAACATGTTCTATTTAAGTTAGGAATCATTCTGCTGGATGAATAATGGTATTGGGAACCTGGGATATTTATAAGAATATAGATTTGAAATATAAGTATGAAAACAGAAATCTAGGTAAGATTTTAAGCCCAGAAGCGCATTGGGCCCTTGATTGGAATACTTAGCATTGAATTTCGTTCGCACAGATGTCTCTGATAAATCAATATACAATGGCATATCATCTTGTACCCTGGATGATTGAATGTAGAAGAGTTCATCCAGTCAAAAAGGGATAGTTGTTAGGATTAGGAAGATAGTCGGTCTGTTTCGGAAGAAGAGTGAGTATAGGATTTGGACCAAAAGTTCAATAGCCCTAGGTTTTCGGTTAGAGAGTGAATGTAAATTTCAGCACATGTGGAGAGTCAGTCACAATGATGAACTGGGAAAATTATGTAGGAAATCAGATATCAATACACACATTATGAAATCAGGCAAAGTATAAAGTGAATGATAGGATTAGACATTATCAACAAGGTTGAGTTTCAATATATAATCTTAGGAAGAAACAAATATTTAGTCACCAATATGATTGACATTTGAGAGCATTAGGAAACCTGGACATGGATGTTTTTAGTAATCCAGGATCACTTTCCATCTAGGATTTGCTACAATCAGAAGTGTGACCTTTGCATTTTGTGATCAGAATATTACTCTGATAAAATGTATATGTAGATCAGGTGACATGAGTATTTCTTCTAACATTTTGGGAGCAATATTTTGAAGAGGTATAAATTAGTATTGGGGGTACACAGAGTTGTACCCTGTGTCTATGAATGTTGAAGAAATGAATGAATTGACAATACTGTGAATAAATAATATACTGTTTCCACTTTAAATCATGGATTGAATTGATATCTGAAAATATATAAAAATCTTATATTGATATACAATCATTCATTCCAACGAGTTATACATCTAATGGTAATATTAGGGTTATGTTTTATCATGAAGGGTGTGTGAGTTTAGCTTCAAAAGTTATTATGGAAATGGAAAATAATGTGTTTGGAAAGAAATCTCATGAAAAGATGAGTCAAGAAATATAGAGGAATTCATATGTTCTGAAGCAGGATTTGATTGTAAGTATAAAAAAAGCCTATAAATTTCCTAACTTGTGGATGAAATATATATCCAATGATGTGCAAAAACTGAAAAAATAGTAATGCACCAGTTTTGAATGAAAATGAACGTCAAAATACACATCATATCCCATAGGAATCTACTTGCATTGATGCTAAACTGGCTCAGTTACTGTAGAAATATTATGATTTGTATGCACTATTCACTGAAGTTAGTTTTCAGTACTAGGAAACGAATACGTATTTCAAGTGGATGAATTTTTATGAGAATAATCTTGTGAAATGTTGACTATAAATTTACATATATGAACACGAATGAATTTAGGGAGTGTATAATAAGAAACATATATTTCATATTTTGAAAAATCTTGAGAGTTTATATATATATATATATATATATATATATATATATAGGTAGATAGATATAGATATGTGTGTGCATTTATGTATTTATATATATATATATATATATATATATATATATATATATATATACACACACACACACACACACACAGACACTAAAATGTATCAATATGCATGCCAATCGAAATTCACTATGAATCATATATCATCCACAGATCCAAAAATAATCATTTTACTGAACATGGATTTATGTATAATATTGTTCAACTAGGAAGTTCACCCATAGGTTGAAGTTTCAGTTCCAACAGCGTTTAGGAGGAGTGATCTCTTCCCACAATTTGTATCTCCCAAGACAGCCAAACTCACAAGGATATACGTGTGATACCAGTTATGTTTCTATATTTGCATATAAAAATACATGTGCTGAACAGGCTGCAGAGAAAGGGAGACAGGAATTCACATATTTGTTAACTTTAAAAACACATGGAGATCAATTTCAATTAAAAATTGACTAGATTTATAACACCTACCCTTTATCATTCAAAAGGAAAGTCCAACTATACACCATGCCTTCTCTGAACTGCTTTCATTTCCATTCTGTTTGGTTATTTTTGTCCATCATTTTAGGATTAGTAGTCAGAGTCTATTAGGGTATGGGTTAATGTCAGGAATTCAGTAATTCGAATGGAAAATAGGAAAATGAATCCAATGTGTATGCAAATATGTGCTACACAAAAATATTCCCACTCTCATCCAGAACATTGCCTTTACATTACCTTTGCCCCAAATAAACACAATTAGAGAAGAAGAGTTAGGAAATCTGTGAATACATATCGGAAATGGAAAATATTCAGGAGTTCACAATCTTGGATGTGGTAGAGGAGTTTCCAAAAGTGAGGGACAGGGTAAACACTCCACAAACATGGAGCTCATTGGGCCTAAAGACTCTTGAGAAACTGCCTCTGAGGTTGGGCACTTGAAATATATGTTGTTGTCAGGAATTTTAGCATCCTTTCTAGTGAGACCAACAAAGCTGGGTCTGATCTCTGTGACCTGGAAGATATGGTTTTTTATTTTCCAATGAACATGAGGAAGCAGTGCTGAATTCTCTCTTTGTAGGTAAACTGTGGCCACTGGGGTCTAAGTGTCTTCCCATGTGGACTGTGAAGCCATTTGATCATCTTCCACTTTTCGAGGTGTTTCTTGCTGCTGCACTGTGAATTTGGTATTTGCTTCAGGAAATACAAGGAGTTCAACAGGTACCAGTGATGGAGGGAGTTCTGTCACATGTGGTGGGTCAAGGTCTGCAGGAAAATGCACCAACCAGGCTTCTACCCCACATAGCTTGCCCGCTTGTCCATAGCAATCTGATTCTGAACATTGCCCGGAAACCTCTCCATATAACAAGATGCTTTTATATAATAGGGTCTGCTGACTTCACCATGTCAGTCTCAAGCCATTTGGAATCCAAGGGCAGATCCACATGGTACCACCACAGATTTTTTATCACATACCTGCACACCACTGCTCTAGGCCCACTACTCAGCAGTCTCCAACTTACAGGGATCTCTTTTCTACACTGTTTTCATGAAACCAAGTAAATCCAAGCACAGTCTGGTACACTCATGACCAGCAACAAGTCATCCAAAGTTTCTCCATTGCCACCTGGTCATTGAAATTTCAAAAAATTCATGGTATGTATTTAGCTATTTTTCAAAGATGAAGTTGGAGGCACTGTGGGTTTCAAATTATTTAGGAAACATTAAATGGTGAGGAAGCTCATTTCAAAGAAATCTCTGGAGAACTCTCACAGGCAAGGCTTCCCAAAGAGTGGCCAATATTTCACATGAATCCAGGCCCATTGAGGTCTAAAATGTGAGGTCTATGTGTGTTTTGACTCTCAATTATGGCTGCCAAGACTTTCAGAATAAAATCACGTGAAATCCTGGCTGAGATTCCCAGTGCTCTGTGGAAGCCACCTTGGCCAGGATCTCAGTTTTCAGGATGACTCTCATGTGTTGCCTCCTAAAATTCCAACACAATTCATGGCAATACTTCTCTGAGGACAGTTCCAGAATTCAGTCTGTAATAACACCAGAGTTCAAGCCCAGGTGAACTAAGTCATCTCTTCCAACCGCCACACAAACGACCAGAATTAAAACCAAAACACTCCCACATGGCCCTCAACATTCTCCATATAGACACTTATCATAACCTCTGGCTGGAAATTTCCATGAGGGGCACAGACAAAGACAGTATCCAAATAAGTTCCCTTGCCCCTCATTTGCCTAAAGTCAGGGTGGCCTGGACACCCTTCCTGAGAACCAAGAGTGATTAAATAGGCCTGCACTTAATACTGCTCTGCATCTCCAATTTGGGGCCTACTTACTTTCAGGTATAGATTCTTTATGTGATTTGGAGTCATGAGAAAAGCCAAGCACCTCTGGGCTAGTCTCTGCAGGGTTTGAAGAACTCATTTGACCCAAAAGATCCCTATTCTCACTTGATGGATTTCAGGAACCTAACGGAGGAAAGCAAAAGACTTAATCCACACTGACTCCTCATTTGGCCATTTTGGTTTTGGATGCACACATGGTATCTTTCTTTAGATCCATCAGGTGCTAAGAATCTAAGCCACAGCATCACACAGGGTCATGAGGCTGATTCAGACACATCCCTTTCCAAAGCAATCAAGCAAAGAGCCACAGGTGATGCCCATTCATTTGCATTTGAAGACTATTTTCTTCAGGCTTCACAAAGGAGTAGTCTGAGGCAAAAAGCTTTCTGAAATTCAGGGCAACAGAACAATAGGTAAGCAAATGGCCCAAAGCAGGATTTCTCCACTGAGACTTTCCTGGTCACACTGATATCTGAGTTTTCTGAGATGCTCGCCATTCCCTTTAGCTATCCAGTACATGGCCATGCCACAGAGCTTGGAGGTGGTATATATATTGGACACATAACCATGAGCCTATTTTGGAGAGTGGAGTGAATTCAGGAACAAAATAGAAACTTAGGAAGATAGTAGGTGTTGCCCATTCATAAGGCAAGCCACAGTCCATTCATAAATTGGCAGGATGAATGTTGGGAAGATTTCTACTAGACAGGAGTCATCCATTGATGCATTCTCTTTTCTGATGTCTAGAACCACGGACACAGTGGGATACACAGACTTAGAAACACTCGCCTTTTCATAAGACTTATTAGAAACAATTAACTTCAAACCAAAAAACCGCCTTTATTACCTATTCTCAGAACATGAGACCAAACCACATACCAACAGCCACATCCACAAAGACAATTTCTTCCCCCAAGTCAGTCTGAGAGTATCCATAGTGTCCTCTGATTGGTGGGCCATACTATGTTACCCCGAAATGTCCTGTCCTGTCTCAGATCTGGTCTCCTTGGTCAACACTGTGAAGTTCTCAGGAGCCAGCGGTGATCCACTAACTGCTTTCTCAGGAAAGGCCACTCTTCAGAGCTTTCCTGGCATTTGGGCATCCTCACCTCCGTAGGTACCAAGAAAGACTGACTCTGTCCTTGGTAAATCCGAACAATTGAGACCACTTGGACTGGGACTGGGACTGAAACAGGATTTGGGTGCCTAGCTTCCTGGATCTCAAGTTCAGAGTGTTCCATCACAAAGGATGTTAGGTGAGGTCACTTCCTTCATGATCTGAATGAGGTCACTGCCTTGGCAACCACTTTGTTCTAACAGTTGCTTCAAAGTGTCCCATGAAATGGAGGCTGCCCCTACATCCTGTGACACTTTCAAAAGTTCGAATGGTATATCAACCATAGGCACCCGGAAAGTGCTCTCCACACTGGCCTGGTTTGGTCCTTCTTCTCCATATTAAGAAGAGAGAGGCTGATTCAGACACATCCCTTCATCCTGACCAGGTTGTTTTCAATGGAAGATGACTTTTGCTCTCTCAGTTCCTACATATTTGCCTACAACTTCTCCAGAGATCATTTTGCGTGGACCTTTGAGTTTCTCAGCAGTTGGAAGAAACCGTACATTCCTGTATTTTAAGATCAACTCTGTCCCTGCTCTTCTGTAAAGTTAGATTGAGGGAAGAGTGTATGGTTAGGGTTAATAACAGTTTCGATTGGGGTTAGGAATCATTCTGCTGAATGAATAATGGTATGGCGAACCTTCGATATTTTCAAGAATATATAGGTAAAATATAAGTACGAAAACAGAAATAAAGGTAATATTTGAAGCCCAGAAGGGCATTGGGTCTTTGATTGCAATATTTAGCTTTGATTTATTTTCTGCACAGATGTCTCAGATAAATCAATATACAAAGGCATAGGACCTTGTACTTTGAATGATTGATTGTCAAAAAGAACTTCCAGTCAAAAATGGATAGTCGGGGGGCTGGGGATGTGGCTCAAGTGGTAGCGCGCTCGCCTGGCATGCGTGCGGCCCGAGTTCGATCCTCAGCACCACGTACAAACAAAGATGTTGTGTCTGCCAAGTACTAAAAAAACTAAATGTTAAAAAATTCTCTCTCTCTCTCCCTCTCTCTCTAACTCTTTCTTTAAGAAAAAAAATTAAAAAAAGCATAGTCGGTAGGATTAGGACGATAGTTGGTAAGTTTAGAACGGAGAGTAAGTATAGGATTTGCACCAAAAGTTCTTTAGCTATGGGGTTTCGGGTATAGAGTGAATGTAAATGTCAGCACTTGTGAAGAGTCAGTCACAATGATGTACTGGGGAAAATATGTAGGAAAGCAGATTTCAATAGAGACATTAGGAAATCTGGCAAAGTATATTCGGTAATGAAAATTTAGTAAAATAGGTAAATGTCGCTTGCTGTTTTTCTGTATGCTTAACAAAACACTATTGAAATCTTGAGAACTGTTTGCTAATCTTGTTCCCAGAATGTGCTGTCCCCAACTGCCAACCTACAGAATGTACTCATTCACCCGGTTGCACGCAAACTGCTCACTCGCCCAGACCAAACAATAAAGTTCCCTCTCTGCCCTCTCCAAGGAAAGTATATAAGCTCTGCTTAAGCTGTTCTCAGGGCTCTCTGCTCTATTCAAGTGAGCTCTGAGCCCCAACATGCTGAATCCCCAATAAACCCTTTGCTTTTGCATGAGACAGTCTCTTGGTGGGCTCTTCACCCGATGCTCGCCTGACCTTTACATATGGAGGTTCCACTGAGATCCGGCAGAGGCGAACGAGAGACCCCAACAGGCTCCTCTTGGGGTATGTATGGTGCCTCTTTCTGGTTTCAGGTTTCAGGTTAGGGCTTCGCAAAATGGCTGTCAATGAAGAGTGTGAGCTCTCTCCGACGGTGGCTGACATACGTGTCACAGAGCCACAGGCCACATCCCTGGGGGATGCTCCAGAGTATTCGGGAAATCGAGGAGCAATAGTCTCCTCAATTCAGTGATATTTTGTTTCAGATTCAGTATCGCCAGCCCATCGGGTTGGGCCAGATACTTAGTCCTGGTCTCAGTGTTCGAAGTTCCATTGTCTGTCTTTATTTTCTTGTCTTGTCTGTGTCGTGTGTCGTTGCTTTTACTGTTTGTGTATCTTTCATTATGGGACAGAGCACTTCAATGCCTGTGTCCCTAACCCTCGATCACTGGACCAAAGTACCCTTAAGGGCTCAGAATCTTTCTTTTTCAGTAAAATTCTGGACCTGGCAGACTCTCTGTGCCTCAGAATGGCCCACCTTTGTATTCGGATGGCCCCTAGAAGGATCTTTCTACTTCCCACTAATTTAAAAAGTCAGACGATATTGTCTTTCAGCCAGGGCCACATAGCCATCTGGATCAACAGCCATATATCTTAACTTGGCAGGACCTCTGCAAATCTCCTTCATGGGTGAAGCATTTCCTTGCCCCTACCCCCACTCCTACTGCTTCCCCCATGATCTCTCAAACCCTCTGCTCCTCCTCCTCCTCCAACCTCTGTTCTCCCTGAGACACAAGATTTGACTCTACTGGACTCTCGTCCCCCTCCTTATCTCCTGCCCAAGTCCCCCAAAGACCAACACCCTCTAAGTGATTCCCCTGCTGCTGACTCAACCTCTCCACCATTGGAGAAAGCTAAGCCAGCCCAGCGCCCTCCAGATAATTTCCCCGCGGCACACACAGCCCCTCCTCTTCTGGAGGAAGCTAGCCCGGCTAAAGGTACTCACCAGCGGTGAATGATTGAAAAACCTGGAACTCGAATGATGCTCCCCCTCCATCCCTAGGGGCCAATGATTGACAACGGCCTTGGGGGAAAAATGCAAGCCTACCAGTATTTACCTTTCTCCTCTTCAGACCAATATAACTGGAAAAATAAAAATCCCCGTTTTACCGAGGACCCCAACCGGCTCCTAGGTGTGGTTGAGTCATTGATGTTTTCACACCAGCCTACTTGGGATGACTGCCAACAACACCTAGGGTTGTCTCTTCATGACAGAGAAACAAAAGAGAATCCTCCTGGATGCTAGAGAAAAATATCCTCTGACCAGATGTGTAACCGACAAAACTTCCCAACATATTTAACCCGGCTTTCCCTTGAATCGACGAAACTGGGACCCCAACACCTTTGAAGGTAGGGAGCATCTGTCCACTTATCACTGGGCTCTAATTGTGGGTATCTTAGTGGCCGCTAGGCGACTTACAAATTTTGCCAAGTTAAGAGAGATTATTCAAGGGCCTGATGAATCTCCCTCTATGTTTTTAGAGAGAATTATGGAGGCATATAGGAGATATACCCTTTCGATCCTCAGGCAGAGGATCAAAAGTCATCTGTCAAGATGGCCTTTATGGGCAAGCTGCCCTGGATATTAAAAGAAAGTTACAATGCTTAGATGGATTACAAGATATGACTTTGAGAGATTTAGTCAGAGTAGCCGAGAAGGTATACTATAAGAAAGAAAGTGAGGAAGAGTAGGGAGCAAAGGAAGGATAAAAGAAACAAAAGACAGACTAAGGCATTGACTAAGGTCCTGGTCACAACAACAAATAGGCCAGAAATAAGAAACATGGAGACAGGAAGGGATACCGGGGCCCAGACTAGAGGCCACCCCTGGCCTCAATTTAATGTGCCTACTGTAAAGAAAAAGGACACTGCTTCAAAGAGTGCCATTGAAAGAGACAGCCACTCTAGCCAGCCATTCTGACTCTGGAGGATGACTAAGAATGTTGGGTCTCAGATCCCCTCCGAGAGCTCAGGGTAAATTTTGAAGTGGAGGGGACCCTAGCAAACTTTGAAGTGGATACAGGGGCAATATACTCTGCCCTTATGGCCCCATTGGTCTCTCTATCAAATAAAAAGGTCTCTAATTCAAGGGGCTAATGGCAGAAAATATCGGGTTTGGACAACTAAGAGGACCATGGACCAGGGGAAAGGAAAAATCCATCACTCGTTCTTAGTAATCCCAGAATGCCCGGCCCCATTGATGGGCAGAGATCTGCTCACCAAGCTCCGGGCCAAAATAACTTTTAACCCTGAAGGCCCACAAGTGGAATTTCTAAATCCTTCAATAAAAACTCCTATAGTCACGGCTCTAAATATGTCAGTAGAAAATGTATATCAACTCACTCACCTTGGTTCAAAGAAATTGCATTCATTCCTGAAGGATGAAGAACAGAGTTTTTTACTAACCGACTCAAAGCAAAAGGAAATAACTGAATGGGTAACAAAAGCCTGTCAGGTCTGTCATGGTTAATGCTTACCCTTCCAAGCTTCCTGCAAAAAAGCACCTACGAGGAACCAGACCAGGACAATTCTGGGAAGTGGACTTTACTAAAATTAAGCCAGCAAGGTTTGAAATTAAATATCGCCTAGTCTTTGTAGATATATTTTGAGGATGGATTGAAGCCTTTTCCAGGAAAAAAGAAAAAAAACGAAACAGCGCAAATGGTTGTCAAGAAGATCCTGAAAGATATTTTTACAAGATACGGCCTGCCTAAAGTAATAAGGTCTGATAATGGACTGGCGTTTGTAGCCCAAGTAAGTCAGGGGTTAGGCAAGACCCTGGGGATTAATTAAAAGTTACATTGTGCTTATAAACCACCGAGTTCAGGACAGGTAGAAAGAATGAATAGAACCATTAAAGAGACCATAACGAAATTAAGCTTAGAAACCTGCATAATAGATTGTACTATGCTCCTTCCTTATGCACTATTTCATGGAAGAAACACTCCCTCTGTTTCTTTGTGTAACCTTACCCCCTATGAAATTGTCCATGGTTCCCCTCCTTCAGTAAGGGACCTAACCCCAACTCTAAGACCTAACGGTTCCTTCCACACCCCATTGCTTGACTGAATTAAAGCTCTTGAAAGAACTCAGGGATACCTGTGAAAACAGATGGCCAATGCCTATCAACCTGGGGACGAATGGACTCTACATCAATATCAAGTAAGAGACTTCATCTACATAAGTCGACATCAGGTGTCATCCCTGAAACCCCACTGGAAATGACGATACAAGGTGCTACTTATAACACCTACAGCGGTAAAGGAAGACAGAATCACTTCCTGGATCCATACCTCTCATCTCAAGCCTGCGCCCTGCCAGACTCTGGCTGGAAAATAGAAAAGATTGGTAAAACTTTCAAATTGTGTATTTACCCTGTGTCTAAGGCTATAGACTCTTCCCTTGGCCACCAGTAGTCCTAAACCTATTAAACCCGTTCAGCAGCGATGGCTGATCACAAATCCTACTGGTAAAGAAGTATGATCTATCTCGCATGCAGCCCACTTAGGGACTTGGTGGACATCTATCCACCCATACATTTGTCAGCTGGCTATAGGTCTTTCCTATTGGGATATACCTGATGAAGAGGATCCCACTAAATTTCCATTAAATCCATTCTGCACCATTGATAATGGAAACAATCATTATGGATGTAGGGACACGCGAGCCAGATGCAGGTTGGCTAGCCTAGATTACTATGTTTGCCCGGTGGACTACCAAAGCCACAAACAGTCACGGTTGTGTGGGGGGAATGCCGACTTCTTCTGTATGTCTAGGGATGTGATCATACAGGCAGTGCATGATGGAACCCAAACTCCTCATCAAATTCTGTACACAGCATTGGCCCTATTACCAATTAGATCACCCAAACTGTTGGCCCCTAGAGGGGTCTCTAGATCCTCAAATTCTGCATGACCTTTTTAACTTCTGAATGTCCTCAAAAGGGTGAAAGGAGATTTCCCTATGTGGAGGCCTTTTCCCTCCTTCGCTCACATCCTGAACTATGCTTCTCCAATAGGTCCTCACACTCAGCCTTCTGCTCCAGACTCTCTGCTGTCACTCTCACCTCAGCAACATGATTTCTCCCCTCCAATTACTAGATCAAAAACCCAAACCTCCGCCGGATATCAGACCATTTCCCCCTTTCTGAGGTAGCAGGTACTGAGGTAACCCTCCACCGAATCACTCCTCTCTTCTCCAGTCAGTGCCCACACCGGGTCCCACCAGTTCCTCTTAACAGCTAACCCAAAGCTCAAACCAGCTGAGGAGAACCCTCAGACCCCTATCCAAGATGTAGTGAAAATGGCCTTTAAAGTTTCTTTGTCATTAGTGAAAACAGGTTACTAAGAATTTAAAGTCCCTCACAGGCTTTTAGGGATACTAACTCCTATCTTCTCCTCTGTTCTACCTGTTCTACTGCTCACCTTTTTGTTGCTAGGAAAATCACAAACACCTTTGCCAGTATTCTTTCACATCTCTGCTACCTCATTCTCAGATCCACGGAGCTGCTCACAGCCATGCCTTCCCCATCTCCCCCCTCTGTTCCAGGCCCACAGAAAAACATTAATTGACCTTCTACGGAAGTCTTCAGCATGGCTGACTTTAGGACTTTCAGGAAAAGAGTCCCCATGAAAGACTTCAAAGTAGATAAACTTCCTCTTTCCATGTTGCCCTGTTGTACTTGGTCACTGGCTAAAAATATCAGCACTCCTAAGTTAGACACCCCCTTACTAGTTTTTCACAAAATATGTGAACAAGGCCTTTGGCATTGATCTGGGGCTTCACAGAGATGGCTACATTTCAAAGATAAAGAAGTTACCAACTGGGCTCCATGGTAACAGCTGGAAGGGGGAAAAATAAAGGGAAAAAAAAGCTCTCCTTCACCCAGGTGTCCTTGAAAAGTTAACTTGCCCAGAACAGAGGAATAAAACAGAAAAAATCTGCTTTTTGTGAACTTCTGCAGGCTGTGAACTTCTGCGCCCCTTCCCTTATATGTTGGGTACAAAATTCTGAAACTACCTAAACGTGAGTTTCAGGGAATTAATTGATTATAACAGAAGTAATGCCCTCTGAATCCGGTTGCTAATAAAATGGAAAGTTTCCCTGTTTTTGGTAGTATCTTAGGTGCCGTGCCTTGTCCGTCTCTACAACAGTATAATTCTATAGACTTAAACATTGTTTATGTTTTCAAGAAATTGTCAAGACGATGTGATTAAATGTGTAAAGGTGCAGATGTTTCCCAGAGTGCTTTATCATAATGCAGGTTCATTTGAAGTTCAAATAGGGGGGCATAAAACTCGGTTCCACTGAGAACATATATCCATCACTTTAGCCATCCTATTAGGAATAGGAGTTGCTGCAGGCGTGAGCACAAGAACCACTGCCTTGGTCCATGGGATACAACAAATGACACAATTAGAAGCAGCAATAGACCAAAACTTAAAGATATTAGAATCCTCCATCTTGGCTTTGCAGGAATCTTTAACCTCTCTCTCTGAAGTTATTTTACAGAAAAGGCGAGGGTTGAACCTCCTCTTCATGAAAGAAGGGGGCCTTTGTTCTGCATTGATGGAGAATGTTGTGTTTTTGCCGACCATACTGGAGTTGTAAAAAAATCTAGGAGTAAATTAAATAGATGCCACGAAGAGTGTCAATGAGAGAGAGAGGCCCAAAAAGTGTGGTTTGAGTCTTGGTTCACACAGTCCCCCTGGTTAACTACGCATTTATCAACCCTGGACAGTTCAATAATAATCCTCATATTATTGCTAACTATAAAACCCTGTTTGCTCAACCGTGTAATTTCTTTTTTCCAAGCTCAAATTGGATGAGTTAAACTTATGGTAATACCCCACTAGCAAACATAGAATGTGACACCCCACAATGATCACTTTTATGATTAAAAGTAGCCAGAAGAAGAAGTGGGGAATGAAAGGTTAATTGAATAGGCACTTTTCACTTCCTTTTTTCCTGTATGCTTAACAAAACACTGTTGAAATCTTGAGAAATGTTTGCTAATCTTGTTCCCAGAATGTGCTGTCCCCAACTGACTAACTGCAGAATGTGCTCCCTCACTGGGTTGCATGCAAACTGACCACTCGCCCTGACCTATCAATAAACTTCCCTCCCTGCCGTCACCAAGGAAAGTGTATAAGCTCTGCTTAAGCTGTTCTAAGGGCTCTCTACTCTATTCAAGTGAGCTCTGAGCATCAGCATGCTGGACCCCCAATAAACACTGCGCTGTTGCATGAGATAGTCTCTTGGTGGTCTCTTCTTTCGACCTCATCCGACCTTTACTTGGATAATTAAATGTAGAAGAGAACATCCATTCAAAAAGGGATAGTCGGTAGGATTAGGAATATAGTTGGTAGGTTTAGGAAGAAGACTGTGTATAGGATTTGGAACAAAAGTTCCTTAGCAATAGGGTTTCGGTTAGAGAGTGAATGTAAATGTCAGCACATGTGAAGAGTCAGTCACAATGATGAACTGGAGAAAATATGTAGGAAATCAGATATCAATACACACATTATGAAATCAGGCAAAGTATAAAGTGAATGATAGGATTAGACATTAACAACAAGGTTGAGTTTCAATGTATTCTCTTAGGAAGAAACAAATATGTAGTCAGCAATATGATTGACATTTGAGAGCATTAGGCAACCTGGACATGGATGTTTTTAGTAATCCAGGATCACTTTCCATTTAGGATTTGCTACAATCATAAGTTTGACCTTTGCATTTTGTGATCAGAATATTACAGTGATAAAATGTATATGTAGATCAGGTGACATGAGTATTTTTTCTAACATTTCTGGGAGCAATATTTTGAAGACGTATAAATTAGTGTTGGGGGTACACAGAGTTGTACCCTGTGTCTATGAATATAGAAGTAATGCATGAATTGACAATACTGTGAATAAATAATATAACTGTTTCCACTTTAAATCATGGATTGAATTGATATCTGAAAATATATAAGAAATCTTATATTGATATACAATCATTCATTCCAACGAGTTATGCATCTAATGGTAATATTAGGGTTACGTTTTATCATGAAAGGTGTGTGAGTTTAGCTTCAAAAGTGATTATGGAAATGGAAAATTATGTGTTTGGAAAGAAGTCTCATGAAAAGACGAATCAAGAAACCTAGAGGAATACATGTGTTCTGAAGCAGGAAGTGATTGTAAGTATAAAAAAACGTATAAATTTCCTAACTTGTGGATGAAATATATATCCTATGATGTGCAAAAACTGAAAAAAATAGTAATGTACCAGTGTTGAAAGAAAATGAATGTCAAAATACATATCATGTCCCATAGGAATCTACTTGCATTGATGTTAAACTGGGTCAGTTACTGTAGAAACATTAGGATTTGAAAGGACCATTTACTAAAGTTAGTTTTCAGTACTAGGAATCAAATATATATTTCAGGTGGATGAATATATCTGAGCATAATCTTGTGAACATTTTATTATAAATCCACATTCATGACATGAATGAATTTAGGGAGTGTATATAAGACACATATATTTCATATTTTGAAAAATCAGGAGGGTGTAAAATATATATATCACAGATACATTAAAAAGTAGCAATATATAAATATATATGGGTATCAAAATTTATCTTGAAATATATATCATCCACAGATTAAAAAGTATTCATTTTAGTGAACATGGATTTATGTATAATGTTGTTCAACTAGGAACCTCACCCATAGGTGGAATTTTAAGATCCAAAAGCGTTTAGGAGTAGTGATCTCTTCTCACAATTTGTATCTGCAAAGTTAGCCACCTCACAAAAATGTACGTGTGATACCAGGTAGGATTCTATATGTGCATATAAAAATACATGTGCTGAATAGGCTCCAGAGAAATGGAGACAGAAATTCAGAAATAAGTTAACATTAAAAAGAATGGAGAACTATTTCAATTAACAATTGACTATATTTTTAACACCTACCATTTATCATGCAAATAACAAGTCCAACTATACACCATGCCTCCTCTGAACTGCTTGTGTTTCTATAATGTTTCGGTTACTTTCCTCCATTATATTAGGATTAGTAATCAGAGTCTAGTAGGGTGTGAGTTAGTGTCAGGGAATCAGTATATTGAATGGAAAATAGAAAAATGAATCCAATGTGTATGCAAATATGTGGTACACAAAAATCTTCCCACTCTCATCAAGAACAACACCTAGATATCACCTACGCCCCAAGTAACACACAATTAGAGGAGAAGAGTTAGAAAATCCATGACTACATATCTGGAATGGAATACGATCAGGAGTTCACAACCTTGGAAGTGGTAGAGGAGTTTCCAAAAGTAAGGGACAGGGTAAACACTCCACAAACATGGACCTCTGCCTGCCTAAAGACTTCTTGAGAAACTGTCTCTGAGGTTGGGACTTAAAACATATGTTGTTGTCAGGAGCTTTAGCTTCCTTTCTAGGGAGACCATCAAAGCTGGGTCTTCATCTCTGTGACCTTGTGGATATGGTTTCTTATTTTCCAATGAACATGAGGCAGCAGTGCTGAATTCTGTCTTTGTAGGTAAACTGTGGCCACGGGGGGCTAAGTGTATCCACATGTTGGCTGTGTATCCATTTGGTCATCCTCCAAATTTCGTCGTGATTCTTGGTGCTGCACTGGGAATTTAATATTTGCTTCATGGAATACAAGGAGCTCAACTGGAACACAGTGCTGGAGGGAGTTCTGTCATGTGTGGTGGGTCAGGGTCAGCAGGAGAATGCACCAACCAGGTTTCTATCTCACACAGTTTGCCCCCTTGACCATAATAACCTGATTGTTAAGATTTCCCTTAAACCTCTACTTATAAAAAGATGCCTTTACATATAAGGGTCTGCTGGATGCACCATGTCAGCCACAAGCCATATGGAAGTCAAAGGCAGATCCACAAGGCCCCACGACAGAAGTTTTATCACAAAACTGCACATCTCTGCTGTAGGCCCACTAATCAGCAGGCTTGAACTTACTGGCATCTCTGTTCTACACCATTTTCATGAAACCCAGTCAATCAAGAAACTGTCTGATACACTCATCGTCAGCAACAGTATATCCAAAGGTTCTCCTGTGCAACCTGGTCAAGGGAATTTTAAGAATTTCATGGTATTTATCTAGCCATTATTCAAGCATGAGGTTGGAGGCACTGTGGGTTTCAATTTTTTCAGGAAACATTAAATGGTGAGGAAGCTCATTTCAATGAAACCTCTGGAAAACTCTCACAGGCAAGTCTTCCCAAGGAGTGGCCAAAAGGTCACCGAAATCCAGGATTATTGAGGTCTACAATGTGAGGTCCATGTGTGTTTTGACGCTCAAGTATGCCTGCCATGTGTTTTAGAAAAAATCATGTGATATCCAGGCTGTGATTCTCAGTGCTCTGTGGAAAGCCACCCTGGACCTAGATCTCAGTTTATAAGGGGGACTCTCATGTGTGGCCTGCGAAAATCCCAACACAATTCATGGCAATACTTCTCTGAGTTCAGTTCCAGAACTCAGTCTCTAAGTCCCCTTGAACTCACACCAGAGTTCAAGACCAGTTGGACCCATTCATTTCTTCCAACCGCCACACAAATGACCAAAATTAAAACCTAAACACTCCCACAAGGCCCTCATGTTCTCCATATAGACACTCATCATAACCTCTGGCTGAATTTTTCCATGAGGGGCGCAGCCCAAGACAGTGACCAAAATGAGCACCTTTGGCCCTCATTTGCCTAAAGTCAGGGTGGCCTGGACACCATTCCTGTGAACCAGGAGTGATTAAAAAGACCTGCCGTTAATACTGCTCTGCTTCTCCATTTTGAGGCCTACTGAATGTCAGGTATAGATTCTTTATGTGGTTTGGAGTCATGAGAAAACCCAAGCACTTCTGCAGGGTTTTGAATAACTCATTTGACCCAAAGGATCCCTATTCTCACTTGATGGAGTCAGGAACATCACAGAAGAAGGCTAGAGACTTCATCCACAATGACTGATCTTTTTGCCATTTTGGTTTTGGATGCACACATGGGATCTTTCTTTAGATCCATCAGGTGCTGAGAATCTAAGCTGGAGCCTCACACAGGGCCAAGTGGCTGATTCAGACACCTCCCTTTCCAAAGCAATTATGCCAAGAGCCACAGGTGATCCTCATTCATTTCCATTTGATAACTGATTTTTTCATTCTTCACAAAGGGGTGGCCAGAGGCAAATACCTTCCTGACATTCAGGGCAACAGAACAAAATGTAAGCAAAAGGCCCAAAGCAGGGTATCTCCACTGAGAGTTTCCTAGCCACACTGATATCTGAGTTTCTTGAGATGCTCGCCATGCCAATTCCTTCAGCTATTCAGTACATGGTCATGTCACAGTGATTGGAGGTGGTACATATCATGGATAAAAAACAATGAGCATATTCTGGCTAGTGGCCAGAATTCTGGAAGAAAACAGGAACTTAGGAAGGTTGTAGGTGTTTCCCATTGGTAAGGCAAGCCGCAGTCCTTTCATAAATTGGACAAGTTGATTGCTGGGAGGCATTCTACTACACAGGACATATTCATTGATGCATTCTCTTTTCTAATGTCTACAACCACGGACACAGTGGCATACACAGAAATAGAAACACTCACCATGTCAAATGACTTATTAGAAACAGTCCATTCCAAAAGAAATAAATCACGTTTTTTCTACCTATTCTCAGAACATGAGACGAAACCACAAACTGACATCCACACACCCAGGCACCTCCTTCCCCCAAGTAGGTCTGTGACTCTTCTGAATGTCCTCTGACTGGTAGGCCATACGATGTTCCTCTGAAATGGCCTTTCCTGTCTCAGATCTGGTGTCATTCACCAACTCTGTGAAGTTGTCAGGAGGCAGTGGTGAGCCAATTCCAGTCTTGTCAGGAAAGGCCCCTCTTCAGAGCTTTCTTGGAATTTGGCCACCGTCACATGAAGAGGTACCTAGAAAGACTGATTCTATCCTTGGTAAATCCAAACAAGTGAGACCACTGGGACTTGGACGGGTAATGGCTTTGGGTGCCTGGCTTCCTGGATCCCAAATTCAGAGAATTCCATCACCAAGGAAGTAGGTGAGGTCACTTCCTTCAGGAACTGAATGAGGTCACTGACTTGGCCACCAATATGTCCTAACAGTTGCTTCCTAGGTTCTCATAAGATGGAGGCGGCCCCTACTTCTTGTGACACATTCACAAATTAGAATGGTATAGAAACCATAGGCACCTGGGAACAGCTCTCCACAAAGGCCTGGTTTGATCCGACTTCTCTACATTAAGAAGAGAGAGGCTGATTCAGAAACATCCCTTCATCCTGACTAGGTTGTTTGCCATGGAAGATGACTTTTCCTCTCTCAGGTCCTAAATAGCTGCCTAAATCTTCTCCATCGATCATTTCTGCATGGACTTTTGAGGTTCTCAGCAGGTGGAAGATCCCCTACCTTCCTGTATTGTAAGACCAACTCGGTCCCTCCTCTTCTGTAAAGTTAGATTGACGGAACATTGTATGTTTAGGGTTAATAGCATGTTCGATTTTGGTTAGGAATCATTCTGCTGGATGAATAATGGTTTGGGAACCTCTGATACTTATAAGAATATAGACGTGAAATATAAGTACGAAAAAAGAAATCTAGGTAAGATTTGAAGCCCAGAAGGGCATTTGGCGATTGATTGGCATACTAAGCTTGAATTATGTTCTGCACCGAGGTCTCAGATAAATTTATTTACAATGGCATAGGTTGCTGTACCTCAGATGACTGAATTTAGAAGAGATCATCCAGTCCAAAAGGGATAGTCCATAGGATTAGGAAGATTGTCTGTAGGATTAGGAAGAAGAGTGAGTCTAGGAGTTGGACCAAAAGTTCTTTAGCAATAGGGTTTCAGTTAGAGAGTGAATGTAAATGTCAGCACATGTGAAGAGTCAGTCACAATGATGAACTGGGGAAAATATGTAGGAAAGAGAGTAAATATGTATCAATAGAGACATTAGGAAATCAGGCAACGTATAAAGTGAGTGATAGAATTAGATATTTTCAACAGGGTTGAGGTTGAATATATAATCTTAGGAAGAAACAATTATTTAGTCACCAATAGGATTGACATTTGAGCACATTAGGGAACCTAGACATGGAGGTTTTTAGTAATCCATGCTCACTTTAAATTTAGGCTTTAGTACAATCATAAGTGTGACCTTTGCATTTTGTGTCAAGAATATTACTGTGGTAAAATATATATGTAGATCAGATGACATGAGTATTTCTTCCACCAATATGAGGAGCAATATTTTGAAAACTTATAAATTAGTATTGCGGATAAAATAGGCCTACCCTGTGTTGATGAATAAGAGATGATGCATGAATAGACGATATTGTGAATAAATTATATAACTGGTTCCAACTTTAAATAATGCATTGAAATTATATTTGAAAATATATAGTAAATCTTATATTGATATATATACATTCATTCCAACCAGTTATACATCTAATGGTAATATTAGGGTTATGGTTTATCATGAAGAGTGTGTGAGTTTTGCTTCAAAAATGAGTATAGAATCGAAAATAATGTTTTTAGAAAGAAGTCTAGTGAAAAGACCACTAAAGAATCATAGAGGAATACATGTTTTCTGAAAGAGGAAGTGATTGATAGTGAACCACATGCCTATAAATTTGTGAATTTGTGGATGAATGGACATATTCTATAATGTCCATAAACTGAAGAAATAGTAATGTACCAGTGTGGAATAAAAATGAACTTAAAAATACATATCATGTCCCATAGGAATCTAACTGCATTGATGTTAAACTTGGTCAGTTACTATAGAAATATTAGGATATATAAGGACCATTCACTGAAGTTAGTTTTCAGTACTAGGAAACAAATATGTATGTCAGGTGGTTGAATATTTCTGAGAATAATCTGTTGAGAGCCACAGCCAAAGGAGTCCCAGCAAACTTGCAGCTGCCAGCAAACTTCCATTTGCCGGCTGATGATTGGCTCACAGCGGCCCCAGCATCATCTAGCTGATTTGCTTGTCTGTGGTGATGCTCATTGAGATGCTCAATGAGCGGTTTCCCCGACCTTTCTGACTGCCAGCGGATGATTGGCTCACAGCGGCCCCAGCAACATCTAGCTGATTGGCTCCTCTGTGGTGATGCACATTGGGCTGGTTCCCTGCCCTTTCAGACCATGGAACTGTTCATTGGGGGACTTTTTGGCTTCGCCCACGTGACCCAGCCAATCAGCCTCAAGAGGAGGAGACTTGTGTTTGAGGGAGAGGCTTGTGGGAAGCCTGTGGTGGCAGTTGGGCTCTGACGGCTTTTCCTGAGGAGCTGTTTTGTTTGGTGTCATCTTGTTGGGTTGTATTATAGTAGAAATACGGGATCAGAAATTAGTAAAAAAAAAAAAAAAACTGAAAGAGTGTTCAGTAA
This sequence comes from Callospermophilus lateralis, assembly GCF_048772815.1. NCBI lineage: Eukaryota > Metazoa > Chordata > Mammalia > Rodentia > Sciuridae > Callospermophilus > Callospermophilus lateralis. The sequence continues at coordinate 199,066 of NW_027514351.1, read as the reverse complement.
ATTGTTAGAGGAAGGAGGCATCTCAGTAAAATCAAGAAAAGTCAGGGCATACGTTGATACAATACAAAAATGTAGCCCATGGCTTTTTCAGGAGGAGTTGTTAAATATATCACAATGGAACCATCATGGTGAAGATTTAAAAAGAATAGGAAAGAAAAGCCCAGGGACTCTGCCAGTTGGCACATTGCTATTGTGGACGTTTGTACCTTGTTTGCTTAGTGGAAAGCCTTCAGTTCAGACAATGGTAGAGGAAGGAGAAGACATATTGATTCAAGTAAAATAGAAGGTCTCTCAAGTTAGTCAGATAGAGGAAAAAATTCAAGTAAAAGAAAAGGTCTCTCGAACTAGTCAGACAGAGGAAAAAAATCAAGTAAAAGAGAAGGCCTTTCAAGCCAGTCAGACAGAGGAAGAAAGTGTAAAACAGAAAAAGCCATCAGGGGGAAAGTTACAACAGGAGACTACTACTAACACCTTTCTATCACCAGAGGGTGTAAGTGTCCAACCAACAGCACAACCTCTACAGGAGACTGCTACTAACACCTTTCTATCACCAGAGGAAGTAAGTGTCCAACTAACAAGGCCACCTCCATATGCTGGGAGGCCCCCAACCCCCACAGTTGATAGTTGGAATCCTGAGACAAGATCTCAAATATTAACATGCCCAGTATTTGAGGCAGGAGGGCAGTGAGATTACCATGCTTTAAATTTCAAAACAGTGAAGCAGCTAACAGAGGCTGTAACAACCTATGGTCCTCAAGCACCCTTCACTGTAAGCATTATCAAATCCATTAACAACATGAACATGAAGCCAGCAGATTGGGCTAATATGTGTAAAGCTGTGCTAAATGGAGGAAATACCTGTTATGGAAGATTGCCAATGAGGAATTTTGCAAGGAGACGGCTAGGCAAAATGCAGCAGCTAGTTATCCTCAGAGAAATCTAGATATATTGTTAGGAAAGGGACCTTATGAGGATCAGCAGCAGCAATGTGCATATGATCCTGGTGTATATGCACAGATTGCTATAGATGCAATTAAGGCATGGAAGACTTTTCAAGGAAATGGAGGTTTACAAGGTCAGTTATCTAAGGTAATACAAGGAGCTAATGAACCTTATGCTGAATTTGTAGATAGGCTTATTCAAACAGCTACCAGAGTTTTTGGAAATACACAACAAGCAATGCCATTACTAAAACAACTGGCTTATGAGCAAGCGAATCGTTGGTGCAAAGATATCATTAGACCATGGAAACATGAAGATTTAAACACATATATTAAATTGTGTAGAGACATTAAAGAACAAGAGCAAGTCGTGGAAGCTGCAGTAAAACAGGCTTTAGATGCCAGAGACATTAATGAACAAGGGCAAATTGTGGCAGCTGCAGTAAAACAGGCTTTAGATGCCAGGCCAAGAACATGCTACAATTGTGAAAAAACAGGACATTTTAAAAGGAATTGTCCCATAGGAGGAGGGTTTAACAAAACTAGGTATCAAAGGAGTAGAATACCAGGTATTTGTCCACGATGCCATAGAGGGAGACTTTGGGCTAATGAATGCTGTTCTCAAACCACCATAGAGGGTACACCATTATCAAAAAACGAACAAGGACCAGGTGTTTATCCACAATATCGTGGACAAAAACATGGAGCTCCTTTGCCAAAAAAATGGACAAGGGGGCTCAATTCTCCGGGGCCCAAAACCACAAATATACGCAGCACTGGAGAAACCCATCAACCACATCAGGGTAGTGCCCAGGACACATTGTCCATCAGATCCCTCATCAGAAAAACCAGAGGGAGCGCAGGGTTAGACATCTGTGACTCTGCCAGAGCAGTACTAACTGCAGAGATGGGAGTTCAATTCATTTCCACAGGGGTAAAAGGACCTCTTCCCAAAGGAACAGTAGGCTTATTATTGGGACGCAGCTCTTCTACTCTAAAAGGACTTATGATAAGTCCTGGGGTAATTGATCACAACTATGAAGGTGAAATAAAAATTATAGCCAGTTCTCCAAAGGGTATATTAGTAATTTCACCAGGAGATAGAATAGCACAGTTACTAATAATACCCAGCCTACGTGAAAAATTTTCCAGTCGTACTGTAGAAAGAGGTTCCAAGTGATTAGGCTCCACAGGTGTAGATTGGGCTATGCTTTCTTTAAATTTAGATTCTGGCCCCATGCTTAAACTAAATATTCAAGGGCATGAATTTAATGGGCTACTGGATACAGACGCAGACCTTAGCATCATCTCTCGTCAAGAATGGCCAAAACATTGGCCATTACAACAAGCCACTCAAACGCTTCGAGGCCTAGGAGTAGCGTATAATCCCCATAGAAGTGCAATGGTATTAGATTGGAAGGATCCTGAAGGATGTGAAGGAACTCTACAGCCATATGTATTGGATCATCTTCCCGTAAATTTATGGGGACGAGATAGTCTCCTGGACTCATTGATATTTTTTTCGGATTCGGTATTGCCAGTCAATCGGGTTTTGCCGGCTCCTCAGTCCTGGTCTCAGTGTTGGACGTCCATTGCCTGTCTTCATTGCCTTGTCTTGTCTGTGTCATGTTTCATTGCTTTAACTGTTTGTGTATCTTTCATTATGGGACAGAGCACTTCAATGCCTCTGTCCCTGATACTTGATCACTGGACCAAAGTCCACTTAAGGGCTCAGAATCTTTGTTTTTCAGTAAAGCGCCGGATGTGGCAGACTCTCTGTGCTTCAGAATGGCCCACCTTTGGATTTGGATTACCCCTAGAAGGATCTTTCTACTTCCCACTAATTTAAAAAAGTCAGAGATATTGTCTTTCAGCCGGTGCTACATAGCCATCTGGATCAACAGCCATATATCTTAACTCGGCGGGAACTCTGCATATCTCCTCCTCCATGGGTGAAGCCTTTCCTTGTCACTGCCCCCACTCTGACTCCTTCCCCCAGGAACTCTCAAATCCTCTGATCCTCCTCCTCCTACACCCTCTGTTCTCCCTGAGTCACCAGATTTCACTCTACTGGAGTCTCCTTTCCCTCCTTATCCCCTGCCCTTGTCCCCCAAAATCCAACACCCTCTAAGTGATTCCCCTGCTGCTGACTCAGCCTCTCCTCCATTGGAGGAAGCTATGCCGGCCCAGCGCCCTCCAGATAATTCCTTTGCGGCACACACAGCACCTCTTCCCTTGGAGGAAGCTGTACCATCTAAAGGAACTCGCTGGCGGTGAATGATTGAAAACCCTGGAACTCTTGGGATGCTCCCCCTCCATCCCTATGGGCCAATGATTGACGATGGCCACGGGGAAAAAATGCAAGCCTACCAGTATTAGCCTTTCTCCTCGTCAGACCTATATAACTTAAAAAAAATTATAATCCCCCTTTTTCTGAGGACCCCACCAGGCTCTCAGGTCTGGTTGAGTCATTGATGTTTTCACACCAGCCTACTTCGGATGACTGCCAAAAACTCCTAGGGATTCTCTTCATGACAGAGGAACAACAGTGAATCCTCCAGGAAGCTAGAAAAAAAATCCCTCAAACAAGATCTGCGTCTGACACAACTTCCCAAGATAATCAAAGGCGGCTTTCCCTTGAACCCACCCAACTGAGACCCCAAAATCTTTGAAGGTAGCGAGCATCTGTCCCCTTATCACCGGGCTCTAATAGTGTGTCTCCAAGCAGCCGCTAGCGACAAAGTAATTTGGCCAAGGTAAGAGAGATTATTCAAGGGCCTGATGATTCTCCCACTATGTTTCTAGAGAGAATTATGGAGGCATATTGGAGATATACTCCTTTTGATCCTCAGGAAGAGAATCAAAGGCATCTGTCACGATGGCCTTTATTGGGCAAACTGGCTTGGATATTAAAACAAAGTTACAAAGCTAGATTGATTACAAGATATGACTTTCAGAGATTTAGTCAGAGAAGCCAAGAACGTATACTATAAGAGAGAAACTGAGGAAGAGAAGGGAGCAAGGGGAGGATAAAAGAAACAAAAGGCAGACTAAGGCGTTGACTAAGGTCCTGGTCACAAAAACAAATAGGCCAGAAATTAAGAAACAGGTAGACAAGAAGGGATAACATTGGCCCATGCCAGAGGCCACCCTGGCCTCAGATCAATGTGCCTACTCTAAAGAAAAAAGGACACTGGGCCAAAATTGCCCTAAAAAGCGACAGCCACACCAGCCAGCCATTCTGACTCTGAAGGATGACTAAGAAAGTCGGGGCTCAGATTCCCTCCCCAAGCTCAAGGTAACTTTTGAAGTGTTTCAAAAGTGATTATGGAAATCGAAAATGATGTGTTTGGAAAGAAGTCTCATGAAAAGATCAGTCAAGAAACATGGATGAATACATGTGTTCTGAAGCACGAAGTGAATGAAAGTCAGACAAATGCGTATGAATTTGCTAACTTGTGGATGAAATATATATCCTATGATGTGCATAAAGTGAATAAATAGTAATGTAGAAGTGTTGAATAAAATTGAACATCAAAATACACATCATGTCCCATAGTAATCTACTTGAATTGATGTTAAACAGGGTCAGTTACTGTAGAAATGTTAGGATATGTTTGCACCATTCAAAGAAGTTAGTTTTCAGTACTAGGAAACAAATATGTATTTCAGGTGGATGAATATTACTGAGAATAATCTTGTGAAAAGTTGATTAAAAATCCAAATACATCAATATGAATGAATTTAGGGAGTGCATAATAAGACACATGTTCTATATATATATATATATATATATATATATATATATATATATATATATATATATATATATTAAAAATAGCAATATATATGCCAATTGAAATTCATCATGAAATATATATCATCATCATATCCGAAAATATTCATTTTAATGAATATGGATTTTTATATAAGTTTGTTCAAATAGGAAGCTCACCCATGGGTTGAATTTTCAGTTCCAACATTGTTTAGGAGGAGTGATCACTTCTCACAATTTGTATGTGCCATGTCAGCCACCTCACGAGAATGTACGTGTGACACCAGGTAGGATTCTATATGTGCATATTAAAACACATGTGCTGAATAGGCTACTGAGAAAGGAAGACAGTAATTCATATATTTGTTAACTTTAAAAACACATGTAGAACTATTTCAATTAAAAATTGACTAGATTTATAACTCCTACCCTATATATTTCAAAAGGCATGTCCAACTATACACCCTGCCTCCTCTGAAATGCTTGTATTTCTATTCTGTTTGGGTTATGTTTCTCCATCATATTAGGATTAGTAGTCAGAGTCTAGTAGGGAATGGGTTAGTGTCAGGGATTTAGTATTTCAAATATATGCTGCATAAAAATCTTCCCACTCTCATTCAGAACAATGCCTAGACATTACCCTCGTCCCAAGTAAGACACAATTAGAGGAGAAGAGTTAAAAATTCTGTGAATACATATCTGGAAATGAATATTCTCATGAGTTCACAACCTTGGAGGTCGTAGAGGAGTTTTCAAAAGTATGGGACAGGGTAAGCACTCCACAAACATGGAGCTCTGCTGCCCTAAAGACTTCTTGAGAAACTGCCTCTGAGGTTGGGCACTTGAAATATATGTTTTCGTAAGGAGCTTTCTTTGTACTGAGACCATCAAAGCTGGGTGTGCATCTATGCGACCTGGAGGACATGGTTTCATATTTTCCAATGAACATGAGGCAGCAGTGCTGAATTCTCTCTATGTAGGTAAACTGTGTCCACTGGGGCCTAAGTGTCTCTGCGTGTGGACTGTGAAGCCATTTGGTCATCCTCTACTTTTCCTGGTGTTTCTTGCTGCTGCACTGGGAGTTTGGTATTTGCTTATGAAGTAAAAAAAGATCACCTGGGACACAGTGCTTGAGGGGGTTCTGTCACGTGTGCTGGGTAAGGGTCTGCAAGAGAATATACCAACAATGCTTCTATTCCACAAAGCTTTTCCCCTTGACCATAGCAACATAATTCTCAACATTTCCCTGAAACCTCTCTATATAACAAGATGCCATTACATATAAGGGTCTGGTGGTTGTACCATGTCAGTCACAAGGCATTTCGGAGCCAATGGAAGATCAACATGGCCCCACCACAGATGTTTCATCACACACCCCCCCTCCACTGCTCTAGGCCCACTACTCAGCAGGCTCCAATTTACTGGCATCTCTGTTCTACACCATTTTGATGAAACCTAGTCAATCAAGGTGCTGTCTGGTATACTCATGATCAGCAACCGGTTTTCCAAATTTTCTACAGTGCCACCTGGTCATGGAAATTTCAATAATTTTATTGTATTTATCTAGCCATTTTTCACGGATGAAGTTGGAGGCACTGTGGATTTCAATTCGTACAGGAACCATTAAATGATGAGAAACCTCATTTCAATGAAAGCTCTGTAGAACTGTTACAGACAAGGCTTCCCAGGGAGTGGCCAAAATGTCACATAAAATCAGACCCACTGAGGTCTACAATGTGAGGTCCATGTGTGTTTTGACTGTCACCCGTGCCTGCCAAGTCTTTCAGAAAAAAAAAATCATGTGATATCCTGGCTGAGATTCCCAGTGCTCTGTGGAAAGCCACCCTGGGCCTAGATCTCAGTTTCCAAGGGAGACTCTCATGCGTGCCCTCCTAGAATCCCAACACAATACATGGCACAAGTTCTCTGAGATCAGATCCAGAATGCACTCTCTAAGTGTAATCACACCAGAGTTCAAGCCCATGTGGACCCAGGCATCTCCTTTAACTGCCACACAATGACCACAATTAAAACCAAAACACTCCCACATGGCCCTCATCTGTTTCCATATAGATACTCATCATAACCTCTGGCTGGATGTTTCCATGAGGGGCGCAGTCCAAGACAGTGTCCAAAATAAGCTCCCTTGCCCCTCATTTGCCTAAAGTCAGGGTGGCCTGGACATACTTCCTGTGAACCAGGAGTGATCAAATAGGCATGCCGTTAATACTGCAGCGCTTCTTCAATTTGAGGCCTACTGAGTTAGAGGTATAGATTGTTTATGTGAATTAGAGTCATGAGAAAACCCAAGCACCTCTGCAGGGCTTTGAAGAACTCAATTGACACAAAGGATCCCTATTCTCACTTGATAGAGGTCAGGAACCTCACAGAGGAAAGCGAGACTTTATCCACAATGACTGGTCTATTTGCCATTTTGGTTTTAGATGCACACATGGGATCTTTCTTTAGATCCATCTGGTGCTGAGAATCTAAGCCACAAACTCACACAGGGCCAAGATGCTAATTCAGACACATCCCTTTCCAAAGCAATTAAGCAAAGAGCCACAGGTGATGCCCATTCATTTCCATTTGAAAACTGTTTACTTCAGGCTTCACAAAGGGGTGGCCAGAGCAAGAACTTCCTGACATTCAGTTCAACAGAACAATATATAAGCAAAATGCCCAAAGCAGGGTTTTTCCACTGAGAATTTCCTGGTCACACTGATATCTGAGTTTTTTGAGATGCTCGCCATTCCCTTCAGCTATCCAGTACATGACCATGTCACAGAGCTTGGAGGTGGTACATATGTTAGACACAAAACCATGAGCCTATCCTGCAGAGTGAACAGAATTCATGAAGAAACCTGGAAATTAGGAATGTAGTAGGTTATGCCCATCTTTAAGTAAAGCCGCAATCCATTCATAAATTGGGCAGGATGAAATGGGAAGCTTTCTACTAGACAGGAAACATCCATTGATGCACTCTCTTTTCTAATGTCTACAACCACGGACACCATGGGATACACAGACATAGAATCACTCGCCTTTTCAAACGACTTACAAGAAACAGTTCACTCCAAACCATACAAACCACCTTTCCTTCCTATTCTAACAACATGAGACAAAATCACAAACTCACAACCACACCCACAAAGGCACCTCCTTACCCTAAGTAGGTCTGTGACTATCCAGAGTGTCCTCTGACTGGTGGGCCACACAATGTTCCCCCGAAATGTCCTGTCCTGTCTCAAATATGGTCTCCTTGGCCAACTCTATGAAGTTGTCAGGAGCCAGCAGTGGGCCACTACCTGCTTTTTCAGGAAAGGCCCCTCTTCAGAGCTGTCCTGGCTTTTGGCCATTCTAACATCAGTAGGTACAAAGAAAGACTGACTCTGTCCTTGGTAATTCCAAACAAGTGAACCCACTGGGACTGGTACTGGGACTGGCTCTGTGTGCCTGGCTTCCAGGATCCCAAGTTCAGAGAGTTCCATCACCAAGGGAGTAAGGTGAGGTCACTTCCTTCAGGAACTGAATTAGGTCACTGCCTTGGCAACCACTTTATCCTAACAGTTGCTTCCAAGTGTCTCATTAAATGGAGGCTTCCCCTACTTCCTGTGAAACATTCACAAGTTAGAATGGTATATCAACCATAGGAACCCGGTAATAGCTCTCCACACAGGCCTGGTTTGGTCCATCTCCTCTACATTGAGAAGAGAGGTTCTGATTCAGACACATCCCGTCATCCTGACCAGGTATTTTGCCATGGAAGATTACTTTTGCTTTCTCAGGTCCTCCATAGCTGACTACATATTCTCCAGGGATCATTTCTGTATTGAACTTGTGGTTCTAAACAGGTGAAAGATCCCCTACATTCCTGTATTGTAAGACCAACTCTGTCCCTGCTCTTCATTAAATTTACATTGAGGGAACAGTGTATTGTTAGGGTTAATAAAATGTTTGATGTTAGAAATCATTCTGCTGGATGTATAATGGTACTGGGAACCTGGGATATTTTTAAAAATATAGAGGTGAAATATATAAATGAAAAAAGGATGTCTAGGTAATTTTGAAGCCCAGAGAGGCAATGGGCCCTTCATTGGGATACTTAGCTTTGATTTATGTTGTGCACAGATATCTCAGATAAATCGATATGCAATGGCATAGGACCTTGTACCTTGGATGATTAAAATTCGAAGAGAACATCCAGTCAAAAAGGGATAGTCGGTAGGATTAGATAGATATTCGGTAGGTTACCAAAGAGTGAGTATAGGATTTGGAACAAAAGTTCTTTAGCAATAGGGTTTGGGTTAAAGTGTGAAAGTAAATATCAGCCCACTTGAAGGGTCAGTCACAATGATGAACAGGGGAAAATATGTAGGAAAGCAGATATCAATAGAGATATTACAAAATCAACAAGTGGGCCAAGGACCTGAACAGACACTTCTCAGAAGAAGACATACAATCAATTAATAAGTACATGAAAAAATTCTCACCTTCTCTAGCAGTCAGAGAAATGCAAATCAAAACCACCCTAACATACCATCTCACTCCAGTAAGATTGGCAGCCATTAGGATGTCAAACAATAATAAGTGGTGGCAAGGATGTGGGGAAAAGGGTACACTTGTACATTGCTGGTGGGACTGCAAAATGGTGCGGCCATTATGGAAAGCAGTATGGAGATTCCTGGAAAAGCTGGGAATGGAACCACCATTTGACCCAGCTATCGCCCTCCTTGGACTATTCCCTGAGGACCATAAAAGAGAATGCTATAGGGATACTGCCACATCAATGATCATAGCAGCACAATTCACAAAAGCCAGACTGTGGAACCAACCTAGATGCCCTTCAATAGATGAATGGATAAAAAAAATGTGGCATCTATACACAATGGAGTATTATGCAGCACTAAAAAATGACAAAATCATGGAATTTGCAGGGAAATGGATGGCATTAGAGCAGATTATGCTAAGTGAAGCTAGCCAATCCTTAAAAAACAAATGCCAAATGTCTTCTTTGATTTAAGGAGAGCAAGTAAGAACTGAACAGAGGGAAAGAGCATGAGGAAAATATTAACATTAAACTGAGACAAGTGATGGGAGGGAAAGGGAGAGAGAAGGGAAATTGCATGGAAACGGAAGGAAACCCTCATCGTTATACGAAATCACATATACAAGGTTGTGAGGGGAAAGGGGGGGGAAGGGAGAGAACGGAACAATAACAGATGAGGTAGAGAGGGAAAATGAAAGGGGAGGGGAGGGGGGATAGTAGGGGATAGGAAAGTCAGCAGAATACAACAGTCACTAATATGGCATTATGTAAACATTGTGAATGTGTAACTGATGTGATTCTGCAATCTGTATTTGGGGTAAAAATGGAAATGCATAACTCACTTGAATCAAATTTATGAAAGATGAAAAAAATAAAAATTTTAAAAAGTACTAAATTGGCTCATCCTAACATTAAAAAAAGAGATATTACAAAATCAGGCAAAGTATAAAGTGAGTGATATGATTAGATATTTTCAACAGGGTTGATTTTGAATATATAATCTTAGGAAGAAACAAATATGTAGTCACCAATAGGATTGATATTTGAGAGCATTAGGCAACCTGAACATGGAAGTAATCCATGTTCACTTTCCATTTAGGCTTTAGTACAATAATAAGTGTGAACTTTGCATTTTGTGTCCAGAATATTACTGTGATAAAATGTATATGTAGATTAGGTGACATCAGTATTTCTTTCAAGATTTCTGTGAGTAATATTTTGAAGACATATACATAAGTATTGGTTGTACAAAAAGCTGTACCCTGTGTCTATGTATATACAGATAATTCATGAATAGACCATACTGTGAATAAATAGTATAGCTGGTTCCACTTTAAATAATGGATTGAATTCATATTCACAAAGGAGTGGTCTGAGGCAAAAACCTTCCTGAAATTCAGGGCAACAGAACAATAGGTAAACAAAACGCACAAAGCAGGGTTTCTCCACTGAGACTTTCCTGGTCACACTGATATCTGAGTTTTCCTAGATGCTCGCCTTTCCCTTCAGCTATCCAGTACATAGCCATATCACATAGCTTTGAGGTAGTACATATCTTGGTCACAAAACAATGAGGCAATTCTGGAGAGTGTCCAGAATTCAGGATGTAAACAGAAACTTTGGAAGATAGCAGGTTTTGCCCTTCAATAAGGAAAGCCGCAGTCCATTAATAAATCGGGCAGGATGAATGTTGCGAAGCTTTCTCCTAGACAGGACACATCCATTGATGCATTTTCTTTTCTAATGTCTACAACCACGGACAGAGTGGGATACACAGACATAGAAGCACTCGCCTTGTCAAAGGACTTACTAGAAACAGTCCACGCCAATTCAAACAAACAGCCTTTCTTACATCTTCTCAGAACCTGAGAAAAAAACCATACACACACCTACACCCACAAAGGCACCTCCTTTGTGGAGTGTCCTCTGAATGGTGGGCCATACTATATTCGCCAAAAATGGCCTGTTGTATCTCAAATCTGGTCTCCTTGGCCAACTCTGTGCAGTTGTCAGGAGCCAGCGGTGAACCAATACCTGCTTTCTCAGGAAAGGCCTTTCTTCAGAGCTTTCCTGGCATTTGGCCATCCTCACATCTGTTGGTACTAAGAAAGACTGACTCTGTCCTTGGTAAATTGAAACAAGTGAGACCACAGGGACTGGGACTGCAACTGGCTCTGGGTGCCTCTCTTCCTGGATCCCAAGTTCAGAGAGTTCCATCACCAAGGAAGTGCAGTGAGGTTACTTCCTTCAGGAACTGAATGAGGTCACTGCCTTGGCAACCTCTTTGTCCTAACAGTTACTTCTAAGGGTCCCATGAGATGGAGTCTGTCCCTACTTTCTGTCACACTTTCACAAGTTAGAATGGTATATCAACCATTGGCACCTGGGAAGAGCTCTCCACACAGGCCTGATTTGGTCCATCTTCTCTACATTTAGAAGATAGAGGTTGATTCAGACACATCCATTCATCATGATCAGGTTGTTTACCATAAAAGATGACTTTTCCTCTATCAGGTCCTTCATAGCTGCCTACATCTTCTCCAGGGATCATTTCTGCATGGACCTTTGATGTTCTCAGAAGGTGGAAGATCCCCTACATTCCTGTATTGTAAGACTAACTCTGTCCCTCCTCTTTTGTAAAGTTAGATTGAGGGAAGAGTGTATGTTTAGGGTTAATAACATGTTTGATTTGGGTTAGGAATCTCTCTGCCGCATGAATAATGGTATTGGGAACCTGTGATATTTACAAGAATATATAGGTGAAATGTAAGTATGAAAACAGAAATCTAGGTAAGATTCGAAGTCAGAAGGGCATTGGGTCCTTGAGTGGGATTCTTAGGTTTGAATTATGTTCTGCATATATGTCTCCGATAAATTGAAATACAATGGTTTAGGACCTTATACCTTGGATGATTAATTGTCGAAGAGAACATCGAGTCAAAAAGCAATAATCAGTAAGATTAGGAAGATAGTCAGTAGGTTTAGAAATAAAAGTGAGTATAGGATTTAGACCAAAATTTCTTTAGCAATAGGGTCTCGGGTAGACATTGAATGTAAATGTCAGCATATGTGAAGTGTCAGACACAATGATGAACTGCGGAATATATGTAGGAAAGCAGATATCAATAGAGATATAAGGAAATCAGGCAAAGTATAAACTGAGTGATAGAATTAGACATTTTCAACAGCCTTGAAGTTGAATATATAATCTTAGAAAGAAACAAATATGTAGTCACCAATAGGATTTACATTTGAGAGCATTAGGCAACCTGGACATGGTTGTTTTTAGTAATTCATGCTCACTTTCCATTTAGGCTTTGATACAATCATGAGTGTGACCTTTGTTTTTTGTGTCCAGAATATTACTGTGATAAAAAAAGAAATATATATATATATATATATATATATATATATATATATATATATATACACACACACACACACACACACACATATATAGATAGATAAGGTGACATGAATATTTCTTCTACCATTTCTGGGAGCAATGTTTTGAAGAGGTATAAATTAGTATTGGGGGAACAAAGAGGTGTACACTGTGTCTATGAATATAGAGATAATGCATTAATAGACCATACTGTGAATAAATAACATACCTGGTTCCAACTTTAATAATGGATTGAATTGAAATGTGAAAATGTACAGGAAATCTTATATTGATATACACACATTTATTCCAACCACTTATACATCTAATGGTAATATTAATGTTATGGTTTATCTTGAAGAGTGTGTGGGTTTAGCTTCAAAATTGATTATGGAAATCGAAAATAATGTGTTTGGAAAGAAGTCTCATGAAAAGACCAGTCAAGTAACATGGAGGAATACATGTGTTCTGAAGCAGAAAGTGATTAAAAGTGAAACAAATTCCTATAATTTTGTGAACTTGTGAATGAAATATATATCCTATGATGTGCAAAAACTGAAGAAATAGTAATGTACCAGTGTTGAATTAAAATGAACGTCAAAATAGACATCATGTCCCCTAGGAATCTATTTGCATTGATGTTAAACTGGGTCAGTTACTGCAGAAATATTAGGATTTGTAAGCACCATTGATTGAAGTTAGTTTTCAGCACTGGGAAACAAATATGTATTTCAGGTAGATGATTATTTCTGAGAATAATCTTGTGAAATGTTGATTATAAATCCACATACATGAACATGAATGAATTTATGGAGTGTATATAAGACAGATATATTTCATATTTTATAAAATCTGTAGAGTGTATATATATATATATATATATATATATATATATATATATATATATACAAAAAAATCCCACAAAAATTCATTAAAAAGTATCAATATATATATGCCAATCGTAATTCATCATGTAATATATATCATCCACAGAAGCAAAAATATTTATTTTACTAAACATGGGTTTATGTATAATATTGTTCTAATAGGAAGCTCACCCATAGTTTGAATTTTCAGTTCCAACAGCGTTTAGGAGCACTGATCTCTTCTTACAATTTGTTTCTGCCAAGTCAGCCAACTCATAAAAATATATGTGTGATACCAAGTAGGAATCTATATGTGCATATAAAAAGTACAAGTGCTGAGTAGGCTACAGAGAAAGGGAGACAGGAATTCACATATTTGTTAACTTTAAAAACGCATGGAGAGAGCTGCGGATGTGGCTCAAGTGGTAGCGTGCTCGCCTGGCATGCGTGCGGCATGGGTTCGATTCTCAGCACCACGTGAAAACAAAGATGTTGTGTCCGCCGATAACTAAAAAATAAATATTATAGAATTCTCTCTCTCCTCTCTCACTCTCTCTTTAAAAAAAACACATGGATGACTATTTCAATTAAAAATTGAGTAGATTTATAAAACCGACCCTTTATCATGCAAGAGGGAAGTCCAACTATACACCATGCTTCCTCTGAACTGCTTGTATTTTCATTCTTTTGGGGTATTTTTCTCCATCATATTAGGATTAGTAGTCAGAGTCTAGTAGGGTATGAGTTAGTGTCAGGGATTCAGTATTTTGAATGGAAAATTGGAAAATGGATCAATGTGTATGCAAATGTGTACTACAAAAAAATTTTCCCACTCTCATTCAGAACAATGCCTTGACATTACCTTCACCCCAAGTAAGACACAATTAGAGGAGAAGAGTTAGAAATTCTTTGAATACATATCTGAAATTGAAAATGCTTAGGGTTCACAACCTTGGAGATTGTAGAGGAGTTTCCAAAAGTAAGGGACAGTGTAAAAACTCTACAAACATGGAGATTTGCCTGCCTAAAGACGTCTGGAGAAACTGCCTTTAGGTTGGGCACTTGAAATATATGTTGCTGTCAGGAGCTTTAGCTTCCTTTCTAGTGAGACCATCAAAGCTGGGTCTTCATCTCTGTGATCTGGAGGACATGGTTTATAATTTTCCAATAAACATGAAGCAGCAGTGCTGAATTCTTGCTTTGTAGGTAATCTGTGGCCACTGGGGGCTAAGTGTCTCCCCATGTGGACTGCGAAGCCATTTCATCATCCTCCACTTTTCATAATGTTTCTTCCTGCTGCACTCGGAGTTTGGTATTTGCTTCACGAAATACAAGGAGTTCAACTGGGACACAGAGCTGCAGCGAGTTCTGTCACGTGTGGTGGATCAGGGTCTGCAGGAGAATGCACCAACAGGGCTTGTATACCACATAGGATGCCCCCTTGACCATAGCAACCTGATTCTGAACATTGCCCTGAAACCTCTCCATATAACAAGTTGCCTTTACATATAAGGGTCTGCTCGCTGCACCATGTCAGTCACAAGCCATTTGGAAGCCAATGGCAGATCCACATGGCCCCACCTCAGATGTTTTATCACACATTTGCTCACTACTGCTCTAGGCCCACTACTCAGCAGGATCCAAATTACTGAGATCTCTGTTTTACACCATTTTCATCAAAACCAGTCAATCAAGGCACTGTCTGGTACACTCGTGATCAGCAACAGGACATCCAAAGGTTCTTCATTGCCACCTGGTCATTGGAATTTCAAAAATTTCATGGTATTTATCTAGCAAATTTTCAATTATGAAGTTGGAAGCACTATGGCTTTCAAATCATTCAGGAATCATTCAATGGTGAGGAAGCTCATTTCAATGAAAGCTTTGGAGAACTCTCACAGGCAAGGCTTCCCAAAGAGTGGCCTAAAGGTCACATGAATCCAGGCCCATCGAGGTCTACAATTGAGGTCCATGTGTGTTTTGACTAGCAAATATGGCTTCCAAGTCTTTCAGAATAAAATAATGTGATATCCTGGCTGAGATTCCCAGTGCTCTGTGGAAAGCCACCCTAGGACTAGATCTCAGTTTCCAGTGGAGACTCTCATGCGTGGCCTCCTAAATTCCCAACACAATTCATGGCAATACTTCTTTGATGATTGATCCAGAACTCAGTGTTTAAGGGGAATGACACCAGAGTTCAAGCCCAGGTGGATCCAGTCATCTCTTCCAACTGCCACATGAATGACTACACTTAAAACCAAAACATTCCCACATGGTCCTTACCTTCTTCCATATAGACACTCATCATTACCTCTGGCTAGAGTTTTTCATGTGGGACGCATCCCAAGAGAGTGTCCAAAATAATCTTCCTTGCCCCTCATTTGCCTAAAGTCAGGGTGGCATCGTCACCCTTCCTGTGAACCTGGAGTGATCCAATAGGCCTGCCATGAATACTGCTCTGCTTCTTCAATTTGAGTCCTACTGACTCTCAGGGATAGATTCTTTAAGTGATTTGGAGTCACAAGAAAACACAAGCACCTCTGCAGTTCTTCAAAGAACTCATTTGACTTAAAGGATCCCTATTCTCACTTGACAGAGGTCAGAATCCTAACAGAGGAAGGCAAGAGACTGATCAACAATGACAGATTTTTGGCCATTTTGGTTTTGATTGCACACATGGAATCTATCCTTAGATCCATCATGTGCTGAGAATCTAAGCCACAACCTCATACAGGGCCAAGAGGCTGATTTAGACACATCCTTTTACAAGCAATTAAGCAAAGAACCACAGGTGATGCCCATTCATTTCCATTTGAAAATTGTTTTCTTCAGGCTTCACAAAGGGGTGGCCTGAGGCAAAGACCTTCCCGACATTCAGGACAACAGAACCATAGGTAAGCAAATGAACCAAAGCAGGATTTCTCCACTGAAAATTTACTGGTCACACTGATATCTGAGTTTTCTAAGATGTTCCCATTCTCTACAGCTATCAAGTATATAGACATGTCTCAGAGCTTGGAGGTGGTACATATCTTGGAAACAAAACCATGAGCCTATTCTGGAGAGTGGCCAGAATTCAGGAAGAAAACAGGAACTTAGGAATTTAGTAGGTGTTGCCCATCCATAAGGCAAACCACAGTCCATTCTTTAATTAGGCAGGATGAATGCTGGGAAGTTTTCTACTAGACAGGACACATCCTTTGATGCCTTCTCTTTTCTAATGTCTACAATCACGGACACAGTGGGATACTCAGACATAGAAACACTAGCCTTGTCAAACGACTTACTAGAAACAGGCCACTCCAACCCAAACAAACAGCCTTTCCTACCTATTCCCAGAACATGAGAGAAAACCACAAACTCACTCCACACCCACAAAGGCACCTCCTTAACCCAAGTAGGTCTGTGACTATCCGGAGTGTCCTCTAACTGGTTTGCCATACTATGTTCCCCTGAAATGGCCTGCCCTTTCTCAGATCTGGTCTCCTTTGCCAACTCTGTGAAGTTGTCAGGAGCCAGTGGTGAACCAATACCTGCTTTCTCAGGAAAGGCCCCTCTTCAGAGATCTTCTGCCATTTGACAATGCTCATATCAGTCGGTACCAAAGAAGACTGACTCTGTCCTTGGTAAATCCAAACAAGTGAGACCACTGGGACTGGGACTGGGACTGGCTCTGGGTGCCTGGCTTCCTGCATCACAATTTCAGATTTTTTGATGACCAAGGAAGAGAGGTGAGGTCACTTCCTTCAGGAACTGAATGAGGTCACTACATTGGCCACCACTTTGTCCTAACAGTTGCTTCGAAAGGTCCCATGAAATGGAGGCTGCCCCTACATCCTTTGACACTTTCACAAGTTAGAATGGTATATCAACCATAGGCACCTGGAAACAGCTCTCCACACAGGCATGGTTTGATCAGTTCTCTACATTAAGAAAGGAGAGGCTGATTCAAACACATCTCTTCATACTGACCCGGTTGTTTGCCATGGAATATGACTTTTTCCCTCTTAGGTCCTTCATAGCTGCCTGCAACTTCTTAAGGGTATAATTTCTGCATGGTCCTTTGATGTTCTCAGCAGGTGGAAGAGCCCCTACATTACTGTATTGTAAGACAAACTCTGTCTCGGCTCTTCTGTAAAGTTAGTTTGAGGGAACAATGTATGGTTAGGCTTAATAACATGTTTGATTTGAATTAGGAATCATTCTGCTTAATGAATAATGGTATTGGGAACTTGCGATATTTACAAGAATATATTGGTGAAATATAAGTTTGAAAACAGAAATCTAGATAAGATTTGAATCCAGGAAGGGCATTGGTCTGTTGATTGGGATACTTAGCTTTGAATTATGTTCTGCAAAGATGTCTCAGATAAATCAATATACAATGGCATAGGACCTTGTACCTTGGATGATTGATTGTCGAAGTGATCATCCAGTCAAAAAGGGATAGTCTTTAGGATTAGGAAGATAGTCGGTATGTTAGAAAAAAGAGTAATATAGGATTTGGACCAAAAGTTCTTTAGCAATAGGGTTTCGGATAGAGAGTGAATGTAAATGTCAGCACATGTGAAGAGTCAGTCACAATGATGAACTGGGGAAAATATGTAGGAAAGCAGATATCAATAGACATTAGGAAATCAGACAAAATATAAAGTGACTGATAGGATTAGTCATTTTCAAGAGGGTTGAGGTTGAATATATTATCTTAAGAAGAAACAAATATGTAGTCACCAATAGGATTGATTTGAGAGCATTAGGCAACCTGGACATGGATGTGTTTAGTAATCCATGCTCACTTTCCATTAGGCTTTGGTGAAAGGTTAATAAAATAGGTACTTGTTACTTACTGTTTTTCTGTATGCTTAACAAAACACTGTTGAAGTCTTGAGGACTGTTTGCTAATCTTGTTTCCAGAATGTGCTGTCCCCAACTGCCAAACTGCAAATGTATACCCTCACCCGTTTGCACGCAAACCACCCACTTGCCCTGACCAATCAATAAACTTCCCTCCCTGCCCTCTCCAAGGAAAGCATATAAGCTCTGCTTAAGCTGTTCTCATTGCTCTCTGCTCTATTCAAGTGAGCTCTGAGCCCCAGAATGCTGGACCCATAATAAACCATTTACTGTTGAAGGAGACATTCTCTTGGTGGTCGCTTCCTCCGATGCTTGCCCGACCTTTACATCTGGAGGCACCAGCAAGATCCGACAGCGGCGGATGAAAGATCCCCAAGGGGCTCCTTTCAGGGTAAGTAAGGCAACTCTTTTTGGTTTTAGGTTTCAGGTTAGGGCTTGGCAAAATGGCTATGGGTGATGAGCGTGAGCTCTCTCTGACAAAGGCTGACATACGTGTCACAGAGCCACAGGCCACGTCCCTGGGGGATGCCCCAGAGGACTCAGGAAATCAAGGAACAATAGTCTCCTTGACTCAGTGATATTTTGCTTCGGATTCGGTATTGCCAGCCCATCAGGTTTTGCGGGCTACTCAGGCCTGGCCTCAGTATTGGACGTCCAATGCCTGACTTTATTGTCTTGTCTTGTCAGTGTAGTGTGTCGTTGCTTTCACTGTTTGTGTATCTCTCATTTTGGGACAGAGAACTTCAACACCTCTCTTCCTGACCCTTGATCACTGGAACAAAGTCCGCTTAAGGGCCCAGAATCTTTCTTTTTCAGTAAATCGCTGGACCTGGCAGACCCTCTGTGCCTCAGAATGACCCACCTTTGGAGTTGGATAGCCCCTAGAAACATCTACGTCCCACTAATTCGAAAAGTCAGAGATTTTGTATTTCAACCGGGGCCACATGGACATCCAGATCAACAGCCATATATCTCAACTTTGCAGGACCTCTGCAAATCTCCTCCTCCATGGGTGAAGCTTTTCCTTGTCTCTGCCCCCGCTCCTACTCCTTCCACCATGATTCTATCTCTCAAACCCTCTGCTCCTCCTCCTCCACCCTCTCTTCTCCCTGAGTCTCAAGACTCTACTGGACTCT
This sequence comes from Callospermophilus lateralis, assembly GCF_048772815.1. Taxonomy (NCBI): domain Eukaryota; kingdom Metazoa; phylum Chordata; class Mammalia; order Rodentia; family Sciuridae; genus Callospermophilus; species Callospermophilus lateralis. Next base: position 179,560 of record NW_027514351.1, on the reverse strand, counting down.
CCTCGCCTTCTTATCCGCTGCCCTCGTCCACCAACCCCCAACAACCTCTAAGTGATTCCCCTGCTGCTGACTCAGCCTCTCCGCCACTGGAGGAAGCTAGGCCAGCCCAGCGCCCACCAAATGACTCCCCCTTGTCACACACACAGCCCCTCCTTCCCTGGAGGAAGCTGGCCTGGCAAAAAGAACTCAAAGAACTCCCTGGCGTTTTCAAACCTGCCTACTTGGGATGACTGCCAACAAATCCTAGGGATTCTCTTCATGACAGAGGAATGAGAGAGAAACTTCCTGGAAGCTAGAAAAAAAAATAGCCTCGGACCAGATGGGTGACCAACACAACTTCCCAACATAATCAAAGCCGGCTTCCCCTTGAACTTACCCAACTGGGACCCCGACACCTTTGAAGGTAGGGAGCATCTGTCCACTTATTGCCGGGCCCTAATAGTGGGTTTCCAACCGGCCGCTAGCCAACCAAATAATTTGGCCAAGGTAAGAGAGATTATTCAAGGGCCTGATGAACATCCCTCTATGTTTCTAGAGAGAATTATGGAGGCATATAGGAGATATACTCCTTTCGATCTTCAGGCAGAGGATCAAAAGGCATATGCCATGATGGCCTTCATTGGGCAAGCTGATCTGGATATTAAAAGAAAGTTACAATACTTAGATGGATTACAAGATATGAGTTTGAGAGATTTAGTCAGAGTAGCCGAGAAAGTATCCTATAAGAGAGAAACAGAGAGAACGAAAGGGAGCAAAGGGAGGATGAGAGATGAAAAAGACAGATTAAGGTATTAACTAATGTCCTGGTCACAACAATAAATAGGCCAGAAATTAAGAAACAGGGAGACAAGAAGTGATACCTGGGTCCCCTCCAGAGGCCACCGTTGGCCTCAGATCAATGTGCCTACTGTAAAGAAAAAGGACACTGAGCCAAAGAGTGCCCTAGAAAGAGAAAGCCACGCCAGACAGCCTTTCTGACTCTGGAGGTTGACTAAGAATGTCGGGGCTCAGATCCCTTCCCCGAGCTCAGGGTAACTTTTGAAGTGAAGGGGACCCCATAAACTTTGAAGTGGATACAGCAGCAGTATACTCAGCCCTTAAGGCCCCACTGGGCCCTCTATCAAATAAAAGATCTCTAGTTCAAAGGGCTAACAGCAGTAAATATCAGACTTAGACAACTAAGAGGACCATGGACATGGGGAAAGACAAAATCCAACATTCCTTCCTAGTAATCCCAGAATGCCTGGCCCCATTGATGGGCAGAGATCTGCTCAGTAAGCTCCGGGCCAAAACAACTTTTAACCCCGAAGGCCCCAAAATGAAATTTCTAAATCCTTCATTAAAAACTCCTATAGTCATGGCTTTATAAATGTCAGTCGAAGATGAACATCCACTTTTCACACACCCCAAGACTGATCAAACAGGCAAGCTACCCCAGAAATGGATAACAGATTACCCAGATGCCTGGGCAAAATTGTTGGGTTAGGCCTAGCCATGAAACAACCTCCAAGAACAGTGGAGTTAAAAACCTCAGCCTCCCCAATCAATGTCAAACAACATCCTCTGAGCAAAAAAGGTAAAGATGGGATAAGGCCCCATATTCAGAAATATCTGGCCTTAGGGTCCTAAGGCCCTGTCAATCGGCCTGGAACACTCCCCTGCTACCGGTAAAAAATCCAGGAACTGGGGACTATCCCCCATACAAGACCTAAGAGAGATCAACAACAGAGTGCAGGAAATTCACCCCATGGTAAATAATTCATACAATCTGCTTATCACTCTGAACCCTGAGTAGAAATGGTATGGACATAAAGATGCTATCTATTGCATGCCTCTGCATAAAGACAGTCAGTTGCTGTTTGCTTTTGAGTGGGTAGACCCAGAAACCGGAACGTATGGTAAACTAACATGGACTAGACTCCCACAGGGGTTCAAAAACTCCCCCACTCTCTTTGATGAAGCCCTCCACAGAGATGTCAACAACTTCAGACCTATGCACCCTGAAGTCACCCAGCTTCAATACGTGGATGACCTGCTACTGCAGCCAACACCAAGGAAAACTGTGAGTCTGGGAACCAAGCACTATTATATAAGCTTGCTCAACTCGGGTATAGAGCTTCTTCCAAAAAACCCCAAATTTGCCAGCAAGAAGTAGTCTTCCTGGGCTATTCCCTTAGGGGTGGTAAACGATGGCTCACTGAGCCCAGAAAACAAACGGTTGTGCAGATACACCCCCCCCCCAGCAGCAGACAACACAGAGAGTTTCTTGGGACTACTGGGTTTTGCAGGTTATGGATTCCTGTGTTTGCGTCCTTAACTTCTCCTTTATACCCGCTGTTAAAGGGAGATGCCCAATTCCAATGGACCCCTGAGCACCAGCAAGCTTTTGATAACATCTAACAACACTGGCACTGAACTCCTCAAGTTCACTGAGCCAAGCCTGCAATTTCAGAAATCCCTACACTACGTTAAAAATGTACATCAATTCACACACCTTGGTTCAAAGAAACTGCAGGCATTCCTGAAGGATCAAGAACAGAGTTTTCCACTAACCGACTCACAGCGAAAGGACATAACTGAACGGGTAACAAAACCCTGTCCGTTCTGTCAATAGGTTAATGCTTACCCTTCCAAGCTTCCTGCAAAATAGCACCTATGAACAACCAGACCAGGACAATTCTGGGAAGTGGACTTTACTGAAATTAAGCCAGCGAGGTATGGACTTCAATATCTCCTAGTGTTTGTAGATATATTTTCAGGATGGATTGAAGCCTTCCACACAAAAAAAGGCACAAATGGTGGTAAAAAATCCTGAAAGATATTTTTCCATGATACGGCCTACCTAAGGGTATATTGTCTGATAATGGACCGGCGTTCATGGCCCAGGTAAGTAAGGTGTTAGCCAGGACCCTGGGAATAAATTGGAAGTTACATTGTGCTTATAGACCCCAGAGCTCAGGACAGGTTAAAAAAAATTAATAGAACCATTAAAGAGACCTTAACGAAATTAAGCTTAGAGAGGGCATCAAAGGTTGGACTATGCTCCTGCCTTATGCACTGTTTCATGCAAGAAATACTCCCTCTGTTTCTTTGAGTAACCTCACCTCCTATGAAATTCTCTATGGGGCCCCTCCTCCAGTAAGGACCTAACCCCAACTCTAAGACCTACCGATCCCTTCCACACCCCCTTGCTTGACAAACTTAAAGCTCTTGAAAGAACTCAGCGATACCTGTCAAACCAGCTGGCCACTGCCTACCAACCTGGTGAAGAGGAGACTCCACATCGATATCAAATAAGAGACTTCGTCTACATAAGATGACTTCAGGTGTCATCCCTGGAACCCCGCTGGACAGGACCATACCAGGTGCTAATTATAAAACCTACAGTGGTAAAGGTAGATGGAATCACTTCCTGGATCCTAATTCTCATCTCAAGCCTGCGCCCTGTCCAGACTCTGGCTTGAAAGTGGAAAAGACTGGTAACCCTTTCAAATTGCATATTGTCCATGTGGATAAGGCTATAGACTCTCCCCTTGACCACCACTAGTCCTAACCATCATCAGCCCATTCAGCAGCGATGGCTGATCACAAATCCTATTAGACAAGAAGTATGGTCTGTCTTGCATACAGCCCCCTTAGGGACCTGGTGGCCATCTCTCCACCCAGATATTTGTCAGCTGAGTATACGTCTTTCCAATTGGGATATCTCTGATGAAGAGGATCCCATTAAAATTTCATTAAATTTCTTCCGTACCATAGATAATGGAAACAAACATTATGGATGTAGGGACATGCAAGTCTGATGCAGGTTGGCTAGCCTAGATTACTATGTTTGCCCGGTGGACTATCAAAGCCACAAACAACCACGGCTGTGTGGGGGAAAAGCCGTCTTCTTCCGTAAGTCATGGGGATGTGAGCATACAGGGGCTGCCTGGTGGAACCCAAACTCCACATCAAATTCAGTTCACAGCATTGGCCATATTACCAATTAGACAACCAAAACCGATGGCCCGCAGAGGGGTGTCTAGATCCTCAAATTCTGTGTGACTTTTTCAACTTCGGCAAGTGCTCAAAAGGATGGAAGAAAATTCCCCTATGTGTATGCCTTTTCCCTCCTTTGCTCACATCATGAACTATGTTTCTCCAATAGATCCTTCTGCTCCAGACTCTCTGCTGTCACTCTCACATCAACAACCTGATTTCTCCCCTCCAATTACTAGATCAAAAACCCAAACCTCCGCTGGTTCTCAGACCATTGCCCCCTTGCTGAGGTAGCAGGTACTGAGGTACCCTTCCACCCACTCACTCCTCTCTTCTCCTGTCAGTGCCCACACCGGGTCCCACCAGGTCCTCTTACCAGCTAACCCAAAGCTCAAACCAGCTGAGGAGTGCCCTCAGACGCCTATCCAAGTTGTAATGAAAATGGCCTTTAAAGTTGCTTTGTCATCACTAAAAACAGGTTACTAAGAATTTAATGTCCCTCACAGGCTTTTTGGGATACTCACTCCTGTCTTCCCATCTGCTCTACCTGTTCTACTGCTCACGTTTTGTTGCCAGGAAAATTCCAAACCCTTTTCCCATTATTCTTTTATATCTCTTTTTCCTCATTCTCAGAACCACAGAACTGCTCTCACCCCCCGCCTTCCCCGTCTTCCCCTCTGTACCAGGCCCACAGAAAAATCTGAAATGGCCTTCTCCAGAAGTATTCATCGTGGCTGACTTTAGGACTTTCAGCAACAAAGTCCCTATAAAAGAGTTCAGTGTACATAAACTTCCTCTTTTCGTGTTGCTCTGTTATACTTGGCCACTGGCTGGAAAAATCAGCACTTCTAAGCTAGACACCCCCTTACTAGTTTTTCACAAAATATGTGAACAAGGCCTCTGGCCTTGAGCTCAGGCTTCCAGAGATGGCTATATTTCCAAGATAAAGAAGTTACCAACTGGGCTCCATGGTAACAGCTGGCAGGGAGAAAATGAAAGAGAAGAAAAAAGCTCTCCCCCTCCCAGATGTCCTTAAAAAGTTATCTTTCCCAGAGAAGAGGAAAATAAAAACAGAACCAAAAACTGCTTTTTGTGAACTTCTGCAGACTGTAAATTTCTGAGTCTTTTCTCTTACATGTTGGGTACAAAATTCTGAAACTACCTAAACTTGGGATTCAGTGGATTAATTGATTACAATAGAAGCAATGCCCTCTATATCCGGTTGCAACCAAATAGGACTGTTTCCCTGTCTTCGGTGCTATCTTAGGTGCCTTGCCTTGTCCATACCTACAACAGTATAATTCTATATACTTAAACATTGTTTATTCATAGAATTATCAACAGATGTGATTAATTATGTAATGGTGCAGATGTTTCCCCGAGTGCTCTATCATGAGGCAGGATCATTTAAATTTCAAATAGGGGGGCATACAACCCGGTTCTGCTGGCAACCTGTATCTTGCACTTTAGCCATCCTATGAGGAATAGTAGTTGCTGCAGAGGTGGGCACAGGTACCACTGCCCTAATCCATGGGACACAACAAATGACCCAATTAGAAGCAGCAATACACCAAAACTTAAAGATATTAAAAAACCACCATCACAGCTTTACAAGAATCTTTAACCTCTCTCTCTGAAGTTGTTTTACAGAACAGGCGAGGGTTCGACCTCCTCTTCATGAGAGAAGGGGCCTTTGTCCTGCATTGAGGGAAGAATGTTGTTATAATGCCTACCATACTGGAGTTGTAAAAGAATCTATGATTAAATTGAGAAGAAGCATTGAAGAGCATCAACAAGAGAGAGAGGCCCAAAAAGGGTGGTTTGAGTCTTGGTTCACAGAGTCCCCCTGGTTAACTACGCTTTTATCAGCCCTGGCCGGTCCCTTAATAATCCTCACATTATTGCTAACTGTAGGACCCTGTTTGCTCAACCGTGTAATTTCCTTTCTCCAAGCTCAAATTGGACAAGTTAAACTTATGGTAATCAGAAATCAATATACCACACTAGCAGACATAAAATGTGACATCCCCAATGATCACTATTATGATTTAATGTAACCAAAAGAAAGTGGGGAATGAAAGGTAAATAAAATAGGTAATTGTCACTTCCAGTTTTACGGTATGCTTAACAAAACACTGTTGATATCTTGAGAACTGTTTGCTAATCTTGTTCCCTGAATGTGCTGTACCAACTGCAAAACTGCAGAATGTACTCCCTCACCCATTTGCACGCAAACTACCCACTCGCCCTGACCCATCAATAATCTTCCCTCCCTGCCCTCTCCAAGGAAAGTATATAAGCTCTGCTTAAGCTGTTCTCAGGGCTCTCTCCTCTATTCAAGGGAGCTCTGAGCCCCAGCATGCTGGACCCCCATAAACTTTTGGCTGTTGCATTAGACAGTCCCTGGTAGTCTCTTCCTCCGATGCTCGCCTGACATTTACATTGGTAAAATAATAAGTGTGACCATTGCTTCTGTGTCCAAATGTACAAATTAATATTGGGGGTACAAATAGGTGTACCCTGTGATATGAATATAGAGATAATGCATGAATAGGCAATACTGTGAATAAATAATAAAATGGGTTCCAAATTTAATAATGGATTCAATTGATATCTGAAAATATACAGGAAATCTTATATTGATACACATACATTCATTCCAACCAGTTATACATCTAAACGTTATATTAGGATTATGGTTTGTCATGAAAAGTGTGTGAGTTTTGCTTCAAAACTGATTATGAAAGTTGAAAATAATGTGTTTGGAAAGAAGTCTCATGAAAAGACCAGACAAGAAACCTGGAGGAATCCATGTGTTCTGAAGCAGGAAGTTATTGAAAGTGAAACAAATGCCTATAAGTTTGCTAATTTGTGGATGAAATATATATCCTATGATGTGCATAAATTGAAGAAATAATAATGTACCAGTGTTGAATAAAAATGAACGTCCAAATACACATCATGTCCCATAGTAATCTACTTGCATTGATGTTAAACTGGGTCAGTTACTGTACAAATATTAGTATTTGTATGCAACATTAACTGAAGTTAGTTTTCAGTACTGGAAACAAATATGTATTTCATGTGGATGAATATTTCTGAGAATAATCTTGTGAATACTTGATTATAAATCCATATACATGAACATGAATGAATTTAGGGAGTGTATATAAGACACATATATTTCATATTTTGAAAAATCTGGAGAATATATATATATATATATATATATATATATATATATATATATACAAAAAAACACACTCAGAGACATTAAATTACCAATATATATGCCAATCGAAATTTATCATGAAATATATATCATCAACAGATGCAAAAATATTTCTTTTACTGAACATGGATTTATGTTTAATGTTGTTCAACTAGGAAGCTCACCCATAGGTTGAATTTTAAGATCCAACAGGGTTTAGGAGGAGTGATTTCTTCTCATAATTTGTATCTGCCAAGTCAGCCACCTCACAAGAATGTACATGTGATACCAGGTAGGATTCTATATGTGCATATAAAATTACATGTTCTGAATAGGCTACAGAGAAAGGGAGACAGGAATTTATATATTTATTAACTTTAAAAACACAAGGAGAACTATTTCAATTAAAAATTAACTAGATTTATAACACCTACCCTTCATAATGCAAATGGCAAGTCCAACTATACACCATGCCTTTTTTGAACTGCTTGTATTTCTATTCTGTTTGGGTTAGTTTTCTCCATCATATTAGGATTAGCAGTCAGAGTCTAGTAGTTTATGAGTTACTGTCAGGGATTAAGTATTTTGAATGGAAAATTGGAAAATGAATCTAATGTGTATGCATATATGTGCTACACAAAAATCTTCCCACTCTCATCCACAACAATGCCTTGACATTAACTTCGTCCCAAGTAAGACACAATTAGAGGAGAAAAGTTAGAAAATCTGTGAATGCATATGTGGAATGGAATATACTCAGGAGTTCACAACCTTGGAAGTGGTAGAGCAGTTTCCAAAAGTAAGGCACATGGTAAACACTCCACAAACATGGAGCTCTGCTGGCCTAAAGACTTCTTGATAAACTGCCTCTGAGGTTGGGCACTTGAAATATATGTTGTTGTCAGTAGCTTTAGCTTACTTTCTAGTGAGACCATCAAAGCTGGGTCTGCATCTATGTGACCTGGAGGACATTGTTTCTAATTTTCCAATGAACATGAGGCAGCAGTGCGAATACTCTCTTTGTAGTTAAACTATGGCCACTGGGAGCTAAGTGACTCACCGTGTGAACTGTGAAGCCATTTGGTCCTCCTCCACTTTTCGTGGTGGTTCTTGCTGCTGCACTGGGACTTTGGTATTTTCTTCATGAAATACAAGGAGATCAACTGGGACACAGTGCTGGAGGGAGTTCTGTCACATGTGGAGCTCACGGTCTGCATGTGAATGCGCCAACCAGGATTTTATCCCACATGGGTTGCCCCTTTGTCCATAGCAACCTGATTCTGAACATTGCCTTGAAATCTCCCTATATAAAAAGATGCCTTTACATGGAAGGTTCTCCTGGCTGTACCATGTCAGTCACAAGCCATTTGGAAGCAAATGGCAGATCCACATAGCCCCACCACACATATTTTATCACACACCTTCACACCACTGCTCTAGGCCCACTAATTTGCAGGTTCCAACTTACTGGCATCTCTGTTCTACACAATATTCATGAAACCCAGTCACTCAAGGCACTGTCTGATACACTCATGATCAGCAATACGACATCCAAAGATTCTCCAGTGCCACCTGGTAATGGGAATTTCAAAAATTTCATGGTGTTTATCTAGCCATTTTTCGAGGATGAAGTTGGAGGAACGTTGGGTTTCAAAAACCATTCAATGTTGAGGAAGCTCATTTCAATGAAACTCTGGAGAACTCTCATAGGCAAGGCCTCCCAAAGAGTGGACAAAAGGTCACATGAAGCCAGTCCAATTGAAGTCTACAATGTGAGGTACATGTGTGTTTTAACTCTCAACTATGGCTGCCAAGACTTTAAGAAGAAAATCATGGATTATCTTGGCTGAGATTCCCAGTGCTCTGTGGCCTTGATCTAAATTTATAAGGGCTACTTTCATGCGTGGCCTCCTAAAATCCCAACAAAACTCATGGCAATTCTTCTCTGAGGTCAGTTCCAGAACTCAGTCTCTATGTGGATTCACACCAGAGTTCAAGCCCAGGTAGACCCAGTGATTTCTTCCAATCGCCACACAAATGACCAAAATTTAAACGAAAACACTCCCATATGGCCCTCATCTTTTCCACATAGACACTCATCATAACCTCTAGCTGGAGGTTTCTATGAGGGGTGCTGGACAAGACAGTGTCCAAAATAAGCTCCCTTGCCCGTCATTTGCCTAAAGTCAGGGTGGCCTGGAAACCCTTCCTGTGAACCAGGAGTGATCAAATAGGCCTACCATTATTACTGTTCCACTTCTCCAATTTGAGGCCTACTGACTGTGGGGTTTAGATTCTTCATGTGGATTGGGGTCATGAGAAAACCCAAGCACCAATGGGCTAGACTCTGAAGGGCTTTGAAGAACTCATTTGACCCAAAGATTCCTATTCTCACCTTATGGAGGTCAGGAAACTTACAGAGGAAGGCGAGAGACTTCATCCATAATGAATGCTCTTTTGGCCATTTTGGTTTTGGATGCACACATGGCATCTTTCTTTAGATCCATCAGGTGCTGAGAATCTAAGCCACAGCCTCACACAGGGCCAACAGGCTGATTCAGACACATCCCTTTCGAAATCAATTACTCAAAGAGGGACAGGTGATGCCCATTCATTTGCATTAGAGAACTGTTTTATTCAGGCTTCACAACGGGGTGGCCTTGGCAAAGACCTTCCTGACATTTAGTGCTATAGAACAATAGGTAAGCAAAAGTCCCAAAGCAGGGTTTCTCCACTGAGACTATTCCTGGTAACACTGATATCTGAGTTTTCTGAGATTCTCGCCATTCCCTTCAGCTATCCAGTACATGGCCAAGTCACAGAGCTTGGAGGTGGTACCTATCTTGGTCACAAAATCATGAGCCTATTCTGGAGAGTGGCCAGAATTCAGGAAGAAAACAGGAACTTAGGAAGATTGCAGGTCTTGCCCACAAATTAGGCAATCCACTGTCCTTTTATAAATTGGGCAGCGTGAATGTTGGGAAGCTTTCTCCTAGACAGGACACATCCATTGTTGCATTTTCTTTTGTAATGTCTACACCCACGGACAACGTGGGATACACAGACATAGAAACACTTGCCTTGTCAAATGACTTAATAGAAACAGTCCACTCCAAAACAAACAAACCAACTTTCCTACGTATTCTCAGAACATGAGACAAAACCACAAACCCACACTCATTCCCACAAATGCACCTCCTTCCCCCAAGAAGGTCTGTTACTAACCGGAGTGTCCTCTGCCTGGTGAGCCATTCTTTGTTCACCCGAAATGGCCTGTCTGTTCTCAAATCTGGACTCCTTGGCCCACTCTGTGAAGTTGTCAGGAGCCAGCTTTGAGCCGCCACTACCTGCTTTCTCAGGAAAGACACCTCTTCAGATTTTTTCTGGCATTTGGCCATCTTCACATCTGTAGGTACCAAGAAAGACTGACTCTTTCCATGATAAATCCAAACAAGTGAGATCTCTGTGACTGTTACTGGGCCTGGCCCTGGGTGCCTGGTTTCCGGGATCCCAAGTTCAGAGAGTTCCATCCCAAAGAAGTGAGGTAGGTCACTTCCTTCATGAACTGAATGAGCTCACAGCCTTGGCAAACACTTTGTCCTAACAGTTTCTTCCTAGGGTCCCATGAGATGGAGGCTGCCCCTACTTCCTGTGACACTTTCACAAGTTAGAATGATATATCAACCATAGGTACTCGGGGAGAGATCTCCACACAGGCTTGGTTTTGTCCATTTTGTCTACATTAAAATGCGAGAGGCTTATTCAGACACATCTCTTCATCCTGACAAGGTTATTTGCCATGGAAAATGACTTTTGGTCTCTCAGGTCCTTCATAGCATTCTATATCTTCTTCAGGGATAATTTCTGCATGGATCTTTGAGATTCTCAGCAGGTGGAAGATCCCCTATATTCCTGTATTGTAAGACCAACTCTATCCCTGCACTGCTGTAAAGTTAGATTGAGGGAACAGTGTATGGTTAGTGTTAATATCATGTTCTATTTGGGTTAGGAATCATTCTGCTGGATGAATAATGGTATTGGGAACCTGAGATATTTACAAGAATATATAGGTGAAATATAAGTATGGAAACAGAAATCTAGGGAAGACTTGAAGCCAAGTAGGACATTGGGCCCTTGAGTAGCATACTTTGCTTTGAATTATATTCTGCACAGATGTCTCAGATAAATCGATATACAATGAAATAGGATCTTATACACTGGATGATTGAATAACATACAGAATATCCAATAAAAAAGGGATAGTCTGTAGGATTAGCAAGATAGTCAGTAGATTTAGAAAGAAGAGTTAGTATAGCATTTGTACCAAAAGTTCTTTACAAATAAGCTTTCGGGTAGAGAGTGAATGTAAATGTCAGCACAATGACGAATTGGGGAAAATATGTAGGAAAGCAGATATAAATAGAGACATTAGGAAGTCAGTAAAAGTATAAAGTGTGTAATTTGTTTAGACATTTTCAACGGTTTGAGTCTGAATATATAATCTTAGGCAGAAACTAATATGTTGTCACAAATTGGATTGACTTTTGAGAGCATTAGGTAACCAGGACATGGATGTTTTTATTAATCCATGCTCACTTTTTATTTAGGCTTTGGTAAAATCATAAGTGTGACCTTTGCATTTTGTGTCCAGAATATTATTGTGATAAAATGTATATGTAGATCAGGTGACATGACTATTCCTTCCACCATTTCTGGGAGCACTATTTTGAAGAAATATAAATTAGTATTGGGGGTACAAAGGGGTATACCCTGTGTCATAGAATATATTGATAATGCATCAATTGACCATCATGTGAATAAATAATATAACTGGTTCCACTTTAAATAATGGATTGAATTGATATCTGAAAATATAAAAGAAATCTCACATTGATATACAATCATTCACTGCAACCAGTTATACATCTAATGGTAATATTATGGTTGTGGTTTATCCTGAAAGGTGTGTGAGTTTTGTTTCAAAAGTGATTATGGAAATCAAAAATAATGTGTTTGGAAAGAAGTCTCATGAAAAGAATAGTCAAGAAACCTGTAAGAATACATGTGTTCTCAAGCAGGAAGTGATTGAACATTATATATAATACTATATATAATGTGCATAAACTGCAGAAATAGTAATGTACCGGTGATGAATAAAAATGAACATCAAAATACACATCATGTCCCATAGGAATCTACTTGCATTGATGTTAATCTGGGTCAGTTACTGTAGAAATATTAGGATTTTTATGCACCATTCACTGAAGTTACTTTTCAGTACTAGGAAAAAAGTATGTATTTAAGTTGGATGAATATTTCTGAGAACAATCTTGTGAAAATTTGATTATAAATCCACATAAATCACAAAAAATTATGAACACAAAAGTCACATGGACATTAAAATGTAGCAATATATATGCCAATTTAAATCCATCTTGAAATATATATCATCCACTGATCCAAAACTATTTATTTAATGAACTTGAATTTATGTATAATGTTGTTCAGCTAGGAAGCTCCCCCATAGATTTAATTTTCTGTTCCAACAGTGTTTAGGAGGAGTGATCTCCTAAATGTGTATGCAAATATGTGCTACACAAAAATCTTCCCACTCTCATCCAGAACAATGCCTTGATATTACCTTCACCCCAAGTAAAACACAGTTGGAGGACAAGAGTTAGAAAATCTGTGAATACATATCTGGAATGTAAAATGGTCAGGAGTTCACAACCTTGCAGGTTGTAGAGGAGTTTCCAAAAGTAAAGGACAGGCTTGATAGACCCAACCTGATCTTTTATTAGAATTGGGAGCCATCTTGCCAGAAAGCCATGAAAAGATAATTTGGGCTTTACTATAAATTACTGCAAATTCTGAACCTGCTTGGAATGCGTGCCCGTGCCTTGAACTCATCCATGCCTGGCTCTCTGACCAGATAACAGTGCTCTCTGAAACATTAGTGACACCTAATAAATATTGGCCTTCCCAGGCCAGACAACGACCCTCTCTGAGTCTCTAATGGTCCTCATAATTTCTGATGTTGGGGCCAGCAAAAAAAATGTAAACTACCATTAGTGTGATGCTTTCAAAGTTCTGTTATCTGTAACCCCCTTTTTGTGTAACTTTCTGGGCTATATAGCTGGGCTGTAGGAAAGGTGGTGTTGCTGTCTTGTTCCCTCCATTTTTGGAGGGAGAGGCAGCCTGGCCGGTTTTAATAATAAGCTTGCCTTAATTTGATTTTAATTGGAGTCAGTGGTCTTTTCTTGCATCCTAGTCCAACATTTTGGAGTTCCCCAGTGAGATGACCCTGCCCGACCAGATCACAAGGCCAGACTGCTGAAAATTCTGAAGCTGGCCTTCCCTCCAGGGCTACGGGCTGGGGAGCCACTCTAGGGGGTGCACAACTTGAGATGTTCCAAGGCCTTGGAGTGAGCCGTCGGTCTGGGGAGCACTGCAGTGAACCACCGCACTGAAACTATTAGAAAGCACCTGGTGGAGGAGGCCTCCATAGGTTAGTGGCACCTTGATAACATCTTATATCTGGTTAAGGGAGATCTCTTCTAATGACAGAGAGGTGGCCTGGGGAGGCTCACATACACTCCTGTCCAGGACAGTAATGAGAATCGTTCTATCCTCTGTTCCGTTCTGTAGGGAATTCCTTTCAAGGTTAGAGAGGTGCCGAGGGACACGCACGTGCTCCTACCCCAGAGCTTTAGCAAGACGTTGAATTGCTCCTCTGTTTTTCTGTTTTGGCACCGGGATTCTGTTTTTTTTTTTTTTTTTTGTGTGTGTGTGTGTGTTTTGTTCTGTATTCTATATGTTTTTTTGTTTTTGTGCATTTTGTTTTGTGATTTCTGTGATAAAATCTTAAGGATATTGAACGTGAAAATGGGTAACAAAGCAAGTAAGCCTGACACCCCTTTGGACTGTGTTTTAAGGAACTGTGATGAACTTTACCACCATTTGTTAAGCAGAATGAGAGAAGCCCCTAGCTGGCTGCCTGGAGCACACCCAGTGCAGATGGCAATGCCTGCTGGGGAATGAAGAACTGAGTATCTCCCAGCATCTGCCAAAGCCCTGTTTATTCAGGGAATTCCCTCCTTCGTTCCCTGCACTGTAAGGATAATGCCGCCTCTGTCTTCTTAAAAAAAGAGAAAAACAAAAAGGGGACACTAAATGCAGTAAAGTCACCATGGAGACACTTTATTTTACATTTCAGGTTGCTCCTCTGTGAAAACATTTGGTCCCCTTGTGGGGACATCTGTGGTGCGACTGGGGAAGGAGATTTTTCTCTTATTTGCTCTGTTTTAAAGGGTTCTGTCTGTCAGCCATTGTCTGGAGTTCATTTCTGCCTGTCTTGTGCCTTTTTTCTGGCCCTTTAAGACATGTGCAATAATGTGTTAATATTATAAATTGTTTCTTGGAAATGATCTTAGCTGAATTTGTGTCTAAATGATGATGTTTCATTGTACCAATCTGGTATCTGAATGGGTTTTTGAAGCATTTCACAATCTTGCAGTTAAAAGTCGGGTTTAGGTAATTGTTTAGTTTATGGTTTCAGATAATTCATGCCAGAGAACATAAATACTTAGGATGGAAAACTAAAGAACTCTACTTCCAAGTTGGCAAGTAACTTCCCAATCATTCAGACATTTTTTCACCAATTTTAAATTAGGTAGCCTGGGAAAATGTCACTGTGTGTACCAGTGCATTAATTTGGACAAGGATACTAAATCATAGTATGATATCTGTTGACAAAACAACTTGTGAAGATATAAAATTTTGTGAATTGTATCTTAAACTTGTATCATAATTTTCAACATCCTAACCTGAAAATAATGGTTAAAATACCTTAGGCCTAAGGTTTCTGCTCAGAATAGCCATTTTTTCCTGCTTCTTCCAGACCTCAGCCAGGGATTATTTTGAAATGCAAATGAAAGAAGCCTATAAGCTTAGTAGGAGACTTATTTGAGGCCTAAGGAAAAAAAAAGTAAAATGTATGGTATTTACTTATTAGTGGCCAGTCATTTTTTCTAGGACTCATATTTTTTTTCTTAGATTCTTTATTTATTTTTTGAGCTCATGATTTTGCTACTACAGACCTAGGTTAATGTTTTTCTGATCAGTAATATCTTTGACCAACTGTGGAATTTTTAAATCATTGCAGTGGAGATTTCACCTGTGAAAAGCTACAAGGCCTTCACTTTTATTATGTGTGCACAATTTGTTATGTGTTGTATGTCTATATATGTATACATATGTCCGTATATCATATATATGATACACAAATTAACATATATAAGGAGCACTCATATTACAAAGCACTCATAAAAACAATTTTAAAAAGTGGATCCAAAGATCTTTAATTCACGTGATTTAAATGTTTCAATTTAAATTGGGTAAACTGATAAATATAAATTTCTTTAAATTTAAGCTTACAAGTTTTTCTAGGTGTTCAAAAATCTAATAAAGTATTAATGTCTACAAAAGGTCTAATATGCCTATGTTCCAGGACTTTTCTTTCAATCAAAAAAATGGCTTACACTGTTCAAAACATTTGTCTAATATTTTGATAAATAAGTAAAGTAAATTTGATATGGGATTACTCATTCATGAGTACTTTTGTTTGATATCTGATTGATATACTAAGGTCTGTATAAGTTTGTACTAAAGTCTGTATAAGATTGTAAAAATCAGTCATGTGTTAAAGAGACAAAAATTTCTTAAACATAAGTTTACCCATAACATTTAGTTTATTAAGATTTAAATTTTCTAGAGCAGGCAACCATAAAAATTAAACAACTGTTTAATTAAGAACTGTTATTTTAGAGCACTGTACTGCCATTTCTTTAAAAGCTAAACTTGGTTAATGTAGAAACATCAATGTAATTGTGATGCTATTAATGTGCTCATATCTTCCAGTTATAAAACTCTATAAGGTAGAAACTTTAAAAGAGCATTATATCAAGCAGGTGTTCTGAAGTTGTATGGTAAATAAAATATATATTGGGGATTTATTTACCTGTTATCAATAATATATGTAAAGTTTTATGTTACTTTTTACATTGTGGAACAATTTAAATGTATTTTTAAGTTAATGAGACCCTAATCTATGTAAAGGTTAAAATCTTTCAGCCGTACTTTAATTCATGTTTTAAATGTGATATCATATGGTGTGAGCTAATGTTCATGTGACCTCAAAAAATTTATGTAAACTTTGTAAAATGATATTTAAAAAACAAAGATCAGCTTTAGAACTAAAGCATTTAAGGTTTATAAGGAGCCCTGCTTACCTGAGATAAGACTCTGTGTCCCATCTTACTACATGTGAGAATGACTACGAAAGCAGTAGGTCAGATTTTATTTCATTTAAAGTTATGTTCAAATTTTTTTTTCTGTCAAGATTACTAGGATCTCAAAAAGATGATATAATATATAACTCACCCAAAAAATTCAGGGTAGCTATTACATGAACTAAGTATTTTTACTCTTGTTAAAAAAATTTTATTTTTTAATTTCCTTATAAGTGATCTAAAGATTTCCTGTTGGTGTTTTACAGAAGTGTTGCTTTAAGAACACAACATGGGTTAATTTAAGATAATAAGTCATCAACTACAAGACAGACACAATAATAAGATCCCAATTAATAATATATAAATAATTATAAACTTATAGACATTAAAGCACAGTACTCTTAATATATGGCTGTTAAAATTCATTTGCTGGTTGTTTCAGATTAGGATTGAAAATTAAAGTTAAATAAAAAGGTCCAAAAAAAACGATATTTGACTCTTGCCCTCTGAGTCAGTCTGAATCCAGGGAACAAGGGATTTCTCTATGAGCTTTGCAACTCTGGGCCACATAACCTCCCGATCAGAGAGATTAATGAGACCACTGGAGAACAGAAAGCCAATCAGTGCATTTGCTACAAAGAGGTGAGTCATCAGGAAAGGGAGACATCCCTGATGCTTCTGAGGGAAGCCACATGGTCAAGCAAGACCTGGACCCACATAGCTCAAATTGCACTAGCAGAACTGAGAAGCTGCTCTCAAGTATCCCAAAAATTGACTCCCATAAAAGCTCAGCTGACTGCTAACAATAGATAGAAACAAAAGTCAGTTTGACTGCTTCATCTTAAACACTTAGCAAAGACAGTTAAAACCAAAATACAGCCAATCCTGGGCATTTTAAATAATAATAATAATAATAATAATAATAATAATAATAATAATAATATTTTAAGGTATACACTTTATGTTAGCCTCCCAAAATAAGTAAAACTGTTGGCTACAAAGAAGGATTCTCAGAGAGGAATGCCTGATAACTATAAAAATAGACTATCAAGAGGAGCTTCCAGAGGCAGAAGTTTTTAGTTTAAGGCCTACAGATATTCCTAACCTACACAGGTAGGCTTGGTGTTTGCTAGTACAATTATCCAGCCCTGAGTAACAGAATTAAATGTTTCTCTATTAAACACAGAGGTCATACTAGTGAAAGGATTCTGCAAAATCAGATGACATTAAATTATTAAACTGTATATTATGGGGAGGGACAACTGTATCACTAAAAGTTAAATATTAAGTTCACAGTCCTGATAATTGGGGATATTAAAGACTGGTGAGGGTACTTCATACAGTGACATGATAAAGCTACTACAACATTTATTCAATACTCATGTTTTTTGTTTCTCTCATAGAAGAACCCATCCCCAGATGACTTTACAACCTGTTCTTCCTCAACAAGACTTCAAAAAGAACTGACTTCAAAAAGGCAACTCATGTCCCTCACGCCATGCACACTCATGTCACCCTTTCTCAGCTGAGAAAAAGCCAAAATGAGAGACGACTCTCTACTTACACCAATGGAGCCAAAAATAAATAGACTATCAATATAAGTAATTAATTAAGTCAGGTAATATCAGGGAGACTGGTTTTCGGTGAGTTCTAAAAATTTGGTGACTGTTAACTGAGGGATTAAAATTTCCTCAGTGCTTTTCCACTAACCTACCAAGGATTACAAAGGGACACATAAGAAAAGGGGGGAATGATACACCCAACCTTACCTTTTATTAAAATTGGGAGCCATATTGCAACAAAGCCATGAAAAAATCATTTTGGCTTTACTGTAAATTACTGCAAATTCTGAACCTGCTTGGAATGACTGCCCGTGCCTTGAACTCACCCGTGCATGGCTCTCTGACCAGATAGCAGCCCTCTCTGAAACTTTGTCACACCTCATAAATATTGGCCTTTTGTGGCCAGACAATGACCCTCTCTGAGGCTCTAATGGTCCTCATAAATTTTGATGTTGGGGCTAGCAAAAAAAAAAATGTAAACTCCCATTAGTGTGATGCTTGTCAGAGTTCTATTATCTGTTACCCCATTTTTGTGTAACTTTCTGGGCTACAAACCTGGGCTGTAGTAAAGGTGGGGTTGCTCTCTTGTTCTCGCAATTTTGGGAGGGAGTGGCAGCCCAGCCAGTGGAAATAATAAGCTTACTTTAATTTGATTTTAATTGGAGTCAGTGTTCTTTTCTTACATCCTGGTCTAAGAGGTAAACACTCCACAAACATAGAGCTCTGCTGGCCTAAAGACTTCTTGAGAAACTGCCTCTACTTTAAATATATTTTGTTGTCAGAAGGTTTAGCTTCTTTTCTAGTGAGACCATCAAAGCTGGGTCTGCATCTATGTGAATGGAGAGCATGGTTTCTTATTTTCCAATGAACATGAGGCAGCAGTGCTGAATTATCTCTTGGTAGGTAAACTGTGGCCATTGGGGGCTAAGTGTCTCCCTGTGTGGACTGTGAAGCCATTTGATCATCCTCCATTTTTGTGGTGTTTCTTGGTGCTGCACTGGGAGTTTGGTATTTGCTTCACGAAATACAAGGAGTTCAACTGCGACACAGTGCTGGAGGGAGTTCTGTCATGTGTGGTGGGTCAGAAACTGCAGGAGAATGCACCAACCAGGCTTCTATTTCACATAGCTTTTTCCTTGACCATACCCACCTGATTCTGAACATTGCCTTGAAACCTCTCCATATAATAAGATGCCTTAACATGTAAGGTTCTGCTGGATGCACCATGGCAGCCAAAAGGCATTTGGAAGTCAATTGGAAATCCACACGGCCCCACCTCAGATATTTTATCACACACCTGCACACCACTGCTCTGGGCCCACTATTCAGCAGTGCAAATTACTGGCATCTCTGTTCTTCACCATTTTCATGAAACCCAGTCAATCAAGGCACTGTCTGGTACACTCATGATCAGCAACAGGAGATCCAAAGGTTCTCCAGTGCCACCTGGTCATGGGAGTTTTAAAAATTTCAGGGTGTTTATCTAGCCACTTTTCAAGGATGAAGTTGGAGAAACTGTGGGTTTCAATTCATTCAGGAACCATTTAATGTTGAGGAACCTCATTTCAATGAATGCTCTGGAGAACTCTCAAAGGCAAGGCTTCCCAAAGAGTAGCCAAACGGTCACATGAAGCCCAGCCCATTGAGGTCTACAATGTGAGGTCCATGTGTGTTTTGACTCTCAACTATGCCTGTCAAGTCTTTCATAATAAAATCATGTGATATCCTGGCTGAGATTCCCAGTGATCAGTCGAAAGCCACCCTTGGCCTAGATTTCAGTTTCCAAGGGCGACTCTCATGCGTGGCATTCTAAAATCGCAACACAATTCATGACAATACTTCTCTGAGGTCAGTTTCAGAACTCAGTCTCTAAGGGGAATCATACCAAAGTTCCAGCCCTGGTGGATCCAGTCATTTCTTCCAACTGCTACACAAATGAACACAATTAAAACCAAAACACTCCCACATGGTCCTCACCTTCTTCCATATAGACACTCATTATAACCTCTGGCTGGAGGTTTCCATGAGGGGTGCAGCACAAGACGGTATCCAAAACAAGCTCCCTTGTCCCTTATTTGCTTAAAGTCAGCTAGGCCTGGACAACATTCCTGTGAACCAGGAGTGATAAAATAAGCCTGGGCTTAATACTGCTCTGCTTCTCCAATTTGAGGCCTACTGACTGTCAGGTATAGATTCTTTATGTGATTTGGAATAATGAAAAAACCCAAGCTCATATGGGCTAGCCTCTCCAGGGCTTTGAAGAACTCATTTGACTCAAAGGATCCATATTCTCCCTTGATGGAGATCAGAAAACTATCAGAGTAAGGCAAGATACTCCATACACAGTGACTGATCTTTTTGCCATTTTGGTTTTGAAAGCACACATGGAATCTTTCTTTAGTTCCAACAGGTGCTGAGAATCTAAGCCACTGCCTCACACAGGGCCAAGTGGCTGATTCAGACACATCCCTTTCCAAAGCAATTAAGCAAAGATACACAGGTGATGACCATTCATTTCCATTTGAAAACTGTTTTCTTAAGGCTTCACAAATTGGTGGACTGAGGCAAAGACCTTCCTGACACTCAGAGCAACAGAAAAATAGGTAAGCAAAAGGCCCAAAGCAGGGTTTCTCTACTGAGACTTTCTTTGTCACACTGTTATCTGAGTTTTCTGAGATGCTTGCTATTCCCTTCAGCTATCCAGTACATGGACATGTCACAGAGCTTGGAGGTGGTACATATCTTGGACAGAAAACCATGAGCCTACTCTGGAGAGTGGCCAGAATTCAGGAAGAAAACAGGAACTTCAGAAGATAGTGGGTGTTGCCCGTCCCTAAAGCAACCTGCAGTCCACTCATAAATTGGACAGGATGAATGTTGGCAAACTTTCTACTAGACAGGACACATCCATTGATGCATTATCTTTTATAATGTCTACAACCACGGACACAGTGGGATACACAGGCATACCAACAATCGCCTTGTCAAATGACTTATTATAATCAGTCCACTCCAAAACAAACAAACCGCCTTTCTTACCTATTCTCAGAACATGAGACTAAACCACAAAATCACAACCACACCCACAACGACACCTCCTTTATTCAAGTAGGACTGTGACTAATTGGAATGTACTCTGACTGATGGGCCATACTATGTTTCCTTGAAATGGCCTGTCCTTCTCAGATCGGGTATCCTTGGCCAACACTGTGAAGTTTTCAGGAGCCAGTGGTGAGCCACTACCTGCTTTCTAAGGAAATTCCCCTTTTCAGAACTCTCCTGGCATTTGGCAATCCTCACATCAGTAGGTACCAAGGAAGACTTACTCTGTCCTTGGTTATTCCAAACAACTGAGCCCACTGGGAAAAAAACTGGGACTGACTCTGGGTGCCTGGCTTCCTGGATCCCAAGTTCAGAGAGATCCGTCATCAAGGAAGAGAGGTAGGTCACTTCATTCAGGAACTGAATGAGGTTACTGCCGTGGCAACCACTTTGTCCTAACAATTGCTTTCAAGGGTCCCATGAGATGGAGGCTGCCCCTACTTCCTGTGACACTTTCACAAGTTAGATTGGTATATCAACCATTGGCACCTGGGAACAGCTCTCCACACAGGCCTGGTTTGGTCCATCTTCTCTACATTAAGAAGAGAGAAGCTGATTCAGACACAACCCTTCATCCTGACCAGGTTGTTTGCCATGGAGGATGACTTTTGGTCTCTTAGGTCCTCCATAGCTGCTTACAACTTCTCCAGGAATCATTTCTGCATGGACCTTTGAGTTTCTCAGCATGTGGAAGATCCCCTATATTCCTGTATTGTAAGACCAACTCTATCCCTGCTCTTCTGTAAAGTTAAATTGACTGAACAGTGTATGGTTAGGTTAACTAACAGGTTCGATTTGGATTAGAAATCTTTCTGCGCGATGAATAATGGTATTGGGAAACTGCGATATTTACAAGAATATATAGGTGAAATATAAGTATGAAAACAGAAATCTAGCTAAGATATGAAGCCCAAAAGGGCATTGGGCCCTTGATTGGGATACGTAGCTTTGAATTATGTTCTGCACTGATGTGTCAGGTAAATCGATATACAATGGCTTAGGTCCTTGTACCATGGATGATTAAATGTAGAAGAGAACTTCCAGTCAAAAGGGATAGTCG
This sequence comes from Callospermophilus lateralis, assembly GCF_048772815.1. Classification (NCBI taxonomy): domain Eukaryota; kingdom Metazoa; phylum Chordata; class Mammalia; order Rodentia; family Sciuridae; genus Callospermophilus; species Callospermophilus lateralis. Next base: position 157,354 of record NW_027514351.1, on the reverse strand, counting down.
GTAGGATTCGGAAGATTCTCAGTAGGTTTAGAAAGAAGAGTGAGTATAGGATTTGGACCAAATGTTGTTTAGCAATAGGGTTTCCGGTAGACAGTGAATGTTAATGTCAGCACAAGTGAAGAGACTGTCACAATGATGAACTGGGGAAAATAGTTAGGAAAGCTGATATCAATAGAGACATTACGAAATCAGGCAAAGTATAAAGTGAGTGATAGGATTAGATATTTTCAACAGGGTTGAGTTTGAATATATAATCTAAGAAAGAAACAAATATGTAGTGACCAATAGGATTGACATTTGACAGCATTAGGCAACCTGGACATGGATGTTTAGTAATCCATGCTCACTTTTCATTTAGTCTTTGCTACAATCTTAAGTGTGACCTTTGCTTTTTTTGGCCAGAATATTACTGTGATAAAACCTACATGTAGATCAGGTGACATGACTCTTTCTTCCACCATTTCTAGCAGCAACATTTTCAAGACGTATAAATTAGTAATGGGGGTAAAAAGAGGTGTACCCTTTGTCTGTGCATATAGAGATACTGCATGAATAGACCATACTGTGAATAAATAATATATCTGGTTCTGACTTTAAATAATGGATTGAAATTATATCTGAAAAAATACAGGAAATCTTATATTGACATACAAACATTCATTCCAACCAGTTATATATCTAATGGCCACATTAAGGTTATGGTTTATCATGAAGGGTGTGTGAGTTTTGCTTCAAAAGTGATTATGGAAATCGAAAATAATGTGTTTGGAAAGAAGTCTCATAAAAAGACCAGTCAAGAAACCTGGAGGAATACATGTTTCATGAACCAGGAAGTGATTGTGAAACAAATGCGTATAAATTTGTGAACTTGTGGATGAAGTATATATTTCCTATGATTTGTAAAAACTGAAGAAATAGTAATGTACCAGTGTTGAATGAAAATAAACGTCAGAATACACATCATGTCCCATACGAATCTACTTGATTGATGTTAATCTGGGTCAGTTACTGTACAAATATTAGGATTTGTAAGCACCATTTACTGAAGTTAGTTTTCAGAACTATGAAACAAATGTGTATTTCAGGTGGATGAATATTTCTGAGAATAATTTTGTGAAAAGTTTATTATAAATCCACATTTTTGAACATGGATGAACTTAGGGAGTGTATTTAAGAAACATATATTTCATATTTTAAAAATCAGGACAGTGTGTATATATATATATATATATATTCATAATTATATATATGTGTATATACATATATATGTGTCTATATATATATACACACACACACACACACACACACACACAAAACACACACACAGACATTTAAATGTAGTTATATATATGCCAATCGAAGTTCATCATAAAATATATAGCATCCACAGATGCAAAAATATTTATTTTACTGAACAAGGATTTATGTATAATGTTGTTCTACTAGAAAGCTCACCCATAGTTTGAATTTTCAGTTCCAACAGCGTTTAGAGGAGTGATCTCTTCTCACAAGTTGTATCTGCCAAGTCAGTCACCTCACAAAAATGAACGTGTGATACCATGTAGAATTCTATATAAGCATATAAAAATAAATGTGCTGAATAGGCTACAGAGAAAGGGAGAGGAATTTACATATTTGTTAACTTTAACAACACATGGAGAACTATTTCAATTAAAAATTGACTAGATTTATAACACCTACCCTTTATCATGCAAATGGCAAGTCCAACTATACCCCATGCCTCCTCTAAACTGCTTGTATTTCTATTATGTTTGGGTTGTTTTTCTCCATCATGTTTGGATTAGTAGACAGAGTATAGTAGGGTATGGGTTATTGTCAGGGATTCAGTATATTCAATGGAATATAGGAAAATGAATCCAATGTGTATAAAATATATGCTACACAATTATCTTCCCACTCTCATCCAGAACAATGCCTTTACATTACCTTCACCCCAAGTAAGACACAATTAGAGTAGAAGAGTTTGAAAATCCGTGAATGCATATCTGGGGTGGAAACAGTACTAAGAAACAAATAAGTATTTCAGGTGGATGAATATTTCTGAGAATAATCTTGTGAAAAGTTGATTATAAATCCACAACATAAATATGAATGAATTTAGGAAGTGTGTAATAAGACACATATTTCATGTTTTGAAAAATCTTGAGAGTGTATCTATCTATATATATATACATATTTATATACACAAACAGAGAGAGACATTAAAAATTGCAATATATATGCCAAACGAAATTCACCATGAAATGTATATCATCCACAGATCCAAATATATTCATTTTACTGAACATTGATTTATGTATAATGTTGTTCAACTAGGAAGCTCACTCACATTTAAATTAAATGTTCATTCAGCATTTAGGAGGAGTGATCTCTTCTTCCAATTTGTATCTGCCAAATCAGCCACCTCACAAGAATGTACGTGTGGTACCAGGTAGGATTCTATATGTGGATATAAAAATACGTGTGCTGAATAGGCTACAGAGAAAGGGGGACAGGAATTCATTATTTGTTAACTTTAAAAACGCATGGAGAACTATTTCAACAAATAATTGACTAGATTTATAACTGCTACACTATACCATGCAAAAGGCAACTCCAACTATAAAACATACCTCCTCTAAACTGCCTGTATTTCTATTCTGTTTGTGTTATTTTTCTCCATCATATTAGGATTAGTAGTCAGAGTCTAATAGGGTATATGTTAGTTTCAGGGATTCAGCATTTCTAATGGAAAATAGGAAATTGAATCCAATGTGTATGCAAATATGTGCTACACAACATTCTTCCCACTTTCATCCAGAACAATGCCTTGACATTACACTCTCCTCAAGTAAGACACAATTAGAGGATAAGAGTTAGAAAATCTGTGAATATATATCTGGAATGGAGAATACTCAGGAGTTTACAACTTTGGAGGTGGTAGAGAAGATTCTAAAAGTAAGGGAAAGGGTAAACATTCCACAAACATGCAGCTCTGCTGGCCTACATACTTTTTGAGAAACTGCTTCTAAGGGTGGGCACTTGAAATATTTGATGTTCTGAGGAGATTTAGTTCATTTGTAGAGAGACCATCAAAGCTGGGTCTGCATCTATGTTACTTGGAGGACATGGTTTCTTATTATCCAATGAACATGAGGCAGCGGTGCTGAATTCTCTCTTTGTAGGTAAACTATGGACACTGGGGTCTAAGTGTCTTTCAGTGTGGACTGTGAAGCCAATTGGTCATCCTCCACTTTTCTTGGTGTTTCTCGCTGCTCCACTGGGAGTTTGGTATTTGCTTCAAGAAATACAAGGAGTTAAAATGGGACAGAGTGGTGGAGGGAGTTCTTTAAGGTGTGGTGAGTCAGGGTCTTCAGGAGAATGCACCAACCAAGGTTCTATCCCACGTATATTGCCCCCTTGAGAATAGCAATATGATTCTGAACATTGCAGTGAATCCTCTCCATATAACAAGATTCCTTTACATATATGGGTCTGCTGGCTGCACCATGTCAGTCACAAGCCATTTGGAAGCCAATGGCTGATCCACATGGCCACAACACAGATCTTTTATCACACAATTGCATACCACTGCTCTAAGCCAACTACTCACCAGGCTCCAACTTACTGGCATATCTGTTCTACACCATTTTCATGAAACAAAGTCAATCAAGGCAGTGTCTGGTATACTCAGGATCAGAAACAGGACATCCAAAGTTTTTTCAGTGCCAGCTGAATATGAAAATATCAAAAATTTCATGATAATTGTCTAGCCATTTTTCACGGATGAAGTTTGCGGCTCTGAGGGCTTCAATTAATTCAGGAACCATTAAATGGTGAAGAAGCTAATTTCAATGAAAGCACTGGAGCACTCTCACAGGCATGGTTTCCCTAAGGGTGGCCAAAATGTCACATGAAGCCAGGCCCATTGAGATCTACAATGTGAGGTCCATGTGTGTTTTAAACTCAAATATGGCTGCCAAGTCTTTAAGAAAAATTGTATGTAATATCCGGGCTGAAATTCCCAGTGTTCTGTGGAAATCCAACCTGGGCCTAGATCTCAGGTTCCAAGGGCGACTCTCATGTGTGGCCTCCTAAAATCCCAACACAATTCATGGCAATACTTCTCTGAGGTCAGTTAAAGAACTCAGTCTCTAAGGGGAATCACACCAGAGTTCAAGCCCAGTGGAACAGTCATCTCTTCCAACCGCCACACAAATGACCACAATTAAAACCAAAACACTCCCACATGGTCCTCATCTTCTTCCATATAGACACTCCTTATAACGTCTGGCTGGAGTTTTCAATGAGGTCCACAGCCCAAGTCAGTGTCCAAATTAAGGTCCTGTTCCCCTCATTTGTCTAACACCAAGGTGGCCTGGACACACTTCCTGTAAACCAGGAGTGATCAAATAGGCCTGACATTAATAGTGCTCAGCTTTTTCAATTTGAGGCCTTCTGACTCTGTGGTTTAGATTCTTTATGTGAATTTGAGTCATGAGAAAACACAAGCCCCTCTGCAGAGATTTGAAGAACTCATTTGGCCCAAAGGATTCCTATTCTCCCTTGATGGAATTCAGGATCCTAACAGAGGAAGGTAAAAGAATTCATTCACAATGAGTGAATATTTGCCATTTTGGTTTTGGATGGACACATGGGATCTTTCTTTTGATCCATCAGGTGCTAAGAATCTAAGCCACTGCCTCACACAGGGCCAAGAGGCTGATTCAGACACATCCTTTTCCAAAGCAATTAAGCAAAGAGCCACAGGTGATGCCCATTCATTTCCATTTGAAAACTGTTTTCTTCAGGGTTCACAAAGGTGTGGCCTGAGGCAAAGACCTTCCTGACACTCAGAGCAACAGAAAAATAGGTAAGCAAAAGGCCCAAAGCAGGGTTTTTCTACTGAGACTTTCTTTGTCACACTGATATCTGAGTTTTCTGAGATGCTTGCTATTCCCTTCAGCTATCCATTATATGGCAATGTAACAGAGCTTGGAGGTGGTACATATCTTGGACAGAAAACCATGAGCCTGCTCTGAAGAGTGGCCAGAATTCAGGAAGAAAACAGGAACTCCGGAAGATAGTAGGTGTTGCCCGTCCCTAAAGCAACCTGTAGTCCACTCATAAATTGGGCAGGATGAATGTTGGCAAGCTTTCTACTAGACAGGACACATCCATTGATGTATTATCTTTTATAATGTCTACAACCACGGACACAGTGGGATACACAGGCATACAAACAATCGCCTTGTCAAATGACTTACTATAAACAGTCCACTCCAAAACAAACAAACCGCCTTTCTTACCTATTCTCAGAACATGAGACTAAACCACAAAATCACAACCACACCCACAACGACACCTCCTTTATTCAAGTAGGTCTGTGACTAATTGGAATGTACTCTGACTGATGGGCCATACTATGTTTCCTTGAAATGGCCTGTCCTTCTCAGATCGGGTATCCTTGGCCAACACTGTGAAATTTTCAGGAGCCAGTGGTGAGCCACTACCTGCTTTCTCAGGAAATTCCCCTTTTCAGAGCTCTCCTGGCATTTGGCAATCCTCACATCAGTAGGTACCAAGGAAGACTTACTCTGTCCTTGGTTATTCCATACAACTGAGCCCACTTGGAAAGAAACTGGGACTGACTCTGGGTGCCTGGCTTCCTGGATCTTAAGTTCAGAGAAATCCGTCATCAAGGAAGAGGGGTAGGTCACTTCATTCAGGAACTGAATGAGGTTACTGCCGTGGCAACCACTTTGTCCTAACAATTGCTTTCAAGGGTCCCATGAGATGGAGGCTGCCCCTACTTCCTGTGACACTTTCACAAGTTAGATTGGTATATCAACCATTGGCACCTGGGAACAGCTCTCCACACAGGCCTGGTTTGGTCCATCTTCTCTACATTAAGAAGAGAGAAGCTGATTCAGACACAACCCTTCATCCTGACCAGGTTGTTTGCCATGGAGGATGACTTTTGGTCTCTTAGGTCCTCCATAGCTGCTTACAACTTCTCCAGGAATCATTTCTGCATGGACCTTTGAGTTTCTCAGCATGTGGAAGATCCCCTATATTCCTGTATTGTAAGACCAACTTTATCCCTGCTCTTCTGTAAAGTTAAATTGACTGAACAGTGTATGGTTAGGTTAACTAACATGTTCGATTTGGATTAGGAATCTTTCTGCGCGATGAATAATGGTATTAGGAAACTGCGATATTTACAAGAATATATAGGTGAAATATAAGTATGAAAACAGAAATCTAGCTAAGATATGAAGCCCAAAAGGGCATTGGGCCCTTGATTGGGATACGTAGCTGTGAATTATGTTCTGCACTGATGTGTCAGGTAAATCGATATACAATGGCTTAGGTCCTTGTACCATGGATGATTAAATGTAGAAGAGAACTTCCAGTCAAAAGGGATAGTCGGTAGGATTCGGAAGATTCTCAGTAGGTTTAGAAAGAAGAGTGAGTATAGGATTTGGACCAAATGTTGTTTAGCAATAGGGTTTCCGGTAGACAGTGAATGTTAATGTCAGCACAAGTGAAGAGACTGTCACAATGATGAACTGGGGAAAATAGTTAGGAAAGCTGATATCAATAGAGACATTATGAAATCAGGCAAAGTATAAAATGAGTGATAGGATTAGATATTTTCAACAGGGTTGAGTTTGAATATATAATCTAAGAAAGAAACAAATATGTAGTGACCAATAGGATTGACATTTGACAGCATTAGGCAACCTGGACATGGATGTTTAGTAATCCATGCTCACTTTTCATTTAGTCTTTGCTACAATCTTAAGTGTGACCTTTGCTTTTTTTGTTCAGAATATTACTGTGATAAAACGTACATTTAGATCAGGTGACATGACTATTTCTTCCACCTTTTCTGGCAGCAACATATTCAAGACGTATAAATTAGTAATGGGGGTAAAAAGAGGTGTACCCTATGTCTGTGCATATAGAGATAATGCATGAATAGACCATACTGTGAATAAATAATATATCTGGTTCTGACTTTAAATAATGGATTGAAATTATATCTGAAAAAATACAGGAAATCTTATATTGACATACAAACATTCATTCCAACCAGTGAAATATCTAATGGCCACATTAAGTTTATGGTTTATCATGAAGGGTGTGTGAGTTTTGCTTCAAAAGTGATTATGGAAATCGAAAATAATGTGTTTGGAAAGAAGTCTCATTAAAAGACCAGTCAAAAAACCTGGAGGAATACATGTTTTATGAAGCAGGAAGTGATTGTGAAACAAATGCGTATAAATTTGTGAACTTGTGGATGAAATATATATTTCCTATGATTTGTAAAAACTGAAGCAATAGTAATGTACCAGTGTTGAATGAAAATAAACGTCAGAATACACATCATGTCCCATACGAATCTACTTGATTGATGTTAATCTGGGTCAGCTAATGTACAAATATTAGGATTTGTAAGCACCATTTACTGAAGTTAGTTTTCAGAACTATGAAACAAATGTGTATTTCAGGTGGATGAATATTTCTGAGAATAATTTTGTGAAAAGTTTATTATAAATCCACATTTTTGAACATGAATGAACTTAGGGAGTGTATTTAAGATACATATATTTCATATTTTAAAAATCAAGTCAGTGTATATATATATATATATATATTCATAATTATATATATGTGTATATATATACACATATAATTATATATATGTATATATATATATACACTCACACACACACACACACAAAACACACACACAGACATTAAAATGTAGGAATATATATGCCAATCGAAGTTCATCATAAAATATATAGCATCCACAGATGCAAAAATATTTATTTTACTGAACAAGGATTTATGTATAATGTTGTTCTACTAGAAAGCTCACCCATAGTTTGAATTTTCAGTTCCAACAGCGTTTAGAGGAGTGATCTCTTCTCACAAGTTGTATCTGCCAAGTCAGTCACCTCACAAAAATGAACGTGTGATACCAGGTATTCTATATAAGCATATAAAAATTCATGTGCTGAATAGGCTTCAGAGAAAGGCAGAGAGGAATTTACATATTTGTTAACTTTAACAACACATGGAGAACTATTTCAATTAAAAATTGACTAGATTTATAACACCTACCATTTATCATGCAAATGGCAAGTCCAACTATACCCCATGCCTCCTCTGAACTGCTTGTATTTCTATTCTGTTTGGGTTGTTTTTCTCCATCATATTTGGATTAGTAGACAAAGTATAGTAGGGTATGCGTTATTGTCAGGGATTCAGTATTTTCAATGGAATATAGGAAAATGAATCCAACGTGTATAAAATATATGCTACACAATTATCTTCCCACTCTCATCCAGAAAAATGCCTTTACATTACCTTCACCCCAAGTAAGACACAATTAGAGTAGAAGAGTTTGAAAATCCGTGAATGCATATCTGGGATGGAAACAGTACAAAGAAACAAATACGTATTTCAGGTGGATGAATATTTCTGAGAATAATCTTGTGAAAAGTTGATTATAAATCCACAACATAAATATGAATGAATTTAGGAAGTGTGTAATAAGACACATATTTCATGTTTTGAAAAATCTTGAGCATGTATATATATATATATATATATATATATATATATATATATATATATATATTTATATACAGACAAAGAGAGAGACATTAAAAATTGCAATATATATGCCAAACGAAATTCACCATGAAATGTATATCATTCACAGATCCAAATTTATTCATTTTACTGAACATGGATTTATGTATAATGTTGTTCAACTAGGAAGCTCACTCACATTTGAATTATCAGTTCAAGCAGCGTTTAGGAGGAGTGATCTCTTCTTCCAATTTGTATCTGCCACGTCAGCCACCTCACAAGAATGTACGTGTGGTACCAGGTAGGATTCTATATGTGGATATAAAAATACGTGTGCTGAATAGGCTACAGAGAAAGGGGGACAGGAATTCACTTATTTGTTAACTTAAAAATCGAATGGAGAACTATTTCAACAAATAATTGACTAGATTTATAACTGCTACACTATACCATGCAAAAGGCAACTCCAACTATAAAACATACCTCCTCTAAACTGCTTGTATTTCTATTCTGTTTGTGTTATTTTTCTCCATCATATTAGGATTAGTAGTCAGAGTCTAATAGGGTATATGTTAGTTTCAGGGATTCAGCATTTCTAATGGAAAATAGGAAATTGAATCCAATGTGTATGCAAATATGTGCTACACAAAAATCTTCCCACTTTCATCCAGAACAATGCCTTGACATTACATTCTTCTCAAGTAAGACACAATTAGAGGATAAGAGCTAGAAAATCTGCGAATATATCTGGAATGGAGTATTCTCAGGAGTTTACAACTTTGGAGGTGGTAGAGAAGATTCTAAAAGTAAGGGACAGGGTAAACATTCCACAAACATGCAGCTCTGCTGGCCTAAATGCTTTTTGAGAAACTGCCTCTAAGGGTGGGCACTTGAAATATTTGATGTTCTGAGGAGATTTAGTTCCTTTGTAGAGAGACCATCAAAGCTGGGTCTGCATCTATGTTACTTGGAGGACATGGTTTCTTATTATCCAATGAACATGAGGCAGCGGTGCTGAATTCTCTCTTTGTAGGTAAACTATGGACACTGGGGTCTAAGTGTCTTTCAGTGTGGACTGTGAAGCCAATTGGTCATCCTCCACTTTTCGTGGTGTTTCTCGCTGCTCCACTGGGAGTTTGGTATTTACTTCAAGAAATACAAGGAGTTAAAATGGGACAGAGTGGTGGAGGGAGTTCTTTAAGGTATGGTGAGTCAGGGTCTTCAGGAGAATGCACCAACCCAGGTTCTATCCCACGTAGATTGCCCCCTTGAGAATAGCAATAAGATGCCTTTACATATATGGGTCTGCTGGCTGCACCATGTCAGTCACAAGCCATTTGGAAGCCAATGGCTGATCCACATGGACGCAACACAGATGTTTTATCAGACAATTGCATACCACTGCTCTAGGCCAACTACTCACCAGGCTCCAACTTACTGGCATATCTGTTCTACACCATTTTCATGAAACAAAGTCAATCAAGGCAGTGTCTGGTATACTCAGGATCAGAAACAGGACATCCAAAGTTTTTTCAGTGCCAGCTGAACATGAAAATATCAAAAATTTCATGGTAATTTTCTAGCCATTTTTCACGGATGAAGTTTGCGGCTCTGAGGGCTTCAATTAATTCAGGAACCATTAAATGGTGAAGAAGCTAATTTCAATGAAAGCACTGGAGCACTCTCACAGGCATGGTTTCCCTAAGGGTGGCCAAAATGTCACATGAAGCCAGGCCCATTGAGATCTACAATGTGAGGTCCATGTGTGTTTTAAACTCAAATATGGCTGCCAAGTCTTTAAGAAAAATTGTATGTAATATCCGGGCTGAAATTCCCAGTGTTCTGTGGAAATCCAACCTGGGCCTAGATCTCAGGTTCCAAGGGCGACTCTCATGTGTGGCCTCCTAAAATCCCAACACAATTCATGGCAATACTTCTCTGAGGTCAGTTAAAGAACTCAGTCTCTAAGGGGAATCACACCAGAGTTCAAGCCCAGTGGAACAGTCATCTCTTCCAACCGCCACACAAATGACCACAATTAAAACCAAAACACTCCCACATGGTCCTCATCTTCTTCCATATAGACACTCCTTATAACGTCTGGCTGGAGTTTTCAATGAGGTCCACAGCCCAAGTCAGTGTCCAAATTAAGGTCCTGTTCCCCTCATTTGTCTAACATCAAGGTGGCCTGGACACACTTCCTGTAAACAAGGAGTGATCAAATAGGCCTGACATTAATACTGCTCAGCTTTTTCAATTTGAGGCCTTCTGACTCTGTGGTTTAGATTCTTTATGTGAATTTGAGTCATGAGAAAACACAAGCCCCTCTGCAGAGATTTGAAGAACTCATTTGGCCCAAAGGATTCCTATTCTCCCTTGATGGAATTCAGGATCCTAACAGAGGAAGGTAAAAGAATTCATTCACAATGAGTGAATATTTGCCATTTTGGTTTTGGATGCACACATGGGACCTTTCTTTTGATCCATCAGGTGCTGAGAATCTAAGCCACAGCCTCACACAGGGCCAAGAGGCTGATTCAGACACATCTTTTTTCAAAGCAATTAAGCAAAGAGCCACAGGTGATGCCCTTCATTTCCTTTTGAAAAAATGTTTTCCTCAGGCTTCCCAAAGGGGTGGCCAGAGGCAAAGACATCCTGAGATTCAGGGCAACAGAACAATAGGTTAGCAAAAGAGCCAAAGCAGGGTTTCTCCACTGAGACTTTTCTGGTCACACTGATATCTGAGTTTTCTGAGATGTTGGCCATTCCCTTCAGATATCCAGTACATGGCCATGTGACAGAGATTGGAGGTGGTACATATCTTGGACACAAAACCAAGAGCCTATTCTTAAGAGTTGTCAGAATTCAGAAAGAAAACAGGGACTTAAAAAGGTAGTAGGTGTTTCCTATCGATATGGAAACCACGCTCCATTCATTAAATGGGCAGGATGAATACTGGAAAGCTTTCTACTAAAGAGGACACATGCATTGATGCATTCTCTTTTATAATGTATACAACCACGGACACAGTGGGATACACAGAAATAGAAACACTCACCATGTAAAACGACTTACTAGAAACAGTTCACTCCAAACCAAAGAAACCTCCTTTTCTACCTATTCTCAGAACAGAGACAAAACCACACACCCACACTCAAAAAGACACCTCCTTCCCCAAAGTAGGGCTGTGATTATCCGGAGTGTCCTCTGACAGGTTTGCCATACTATGTTCCCCTTTAATGGTCTGTCCTGTCTCAGACTGATGTGTGGCCATCCTCACATCAGTCAGTACCAAGAAGACTGACTCTGTCCTTGGTGATTCCAAACAAATGAGACCACTTGGACTGGGACTGGGACTGGCTCTGGTGCTTGGTTTCCTTGGTCCCAAGTTCAGAAAGTTCCATCAACAAGGAAGTGAGGTAGGTCACTTCCTTCAAGAACTGAATGAGGTCACTGCCTTGGCAACCACTTTGTCTAACAGTTGCTTCCAAGGGTCCCATGAGATGGAGGCTGCCCCTACTTCCTTTGACACTTTCACAACTTAGAATGGTATATCAACCTTAGGCACCCGGGAACAGCTCTCCACACAAGCCTGGTTTGGTCCATCTTCTCTACATTAAGAAGAGAGAGGCTGATTCAGACACAACCCTTCATCCTGACCAGGTTGTTTGCCATGGAAAATGACTTTTTGTCTCTCAGGTCCTTCATTGCTGCCTACATCTTCTCCAGGGATCATTTCTGCATGGACCTTTGAGGTTCTTAACAGGTGGAGCATCCCCTACATTCCTGTATTGTAAGAACAATCTGTCTCTGCTCTTCTGTAAAGTTAGATTGAGTGAACAGTGTATGGTTAGGGTTAATTTCATGTTCGATTTGGGTTAGGAATCATTCTGCTGGATGAATAATGGTATTGGGAACCTGTGATATTTATAAGAATATCGAGGTTAAATATATGTATGAAAACAGAAATTAAAGTAAGATTTGAATCCCAGAAGGGCTTTGGGCAGTTGATTGGGATATTTAGCTTTGAATTGTGCACATATGTCTCAAATAAATGGATATACAATGGCAGAGGAACTTGAACCTTGGATGATTGAATGCTGAAGAGAACCTCCAAGTCAAAAGGGATTGTCGGTAGGATTAAGAAGATAGTCATTATGTTTAGCAAGTAGAGTTAGTATAGGATATGTAACAAAAGTTTTTTAGAAATTTTTTTTCGGGCAGTGAGTGAATATAAATGTCAGCACATATGAAGAAATCAGACACAATGATGAAATGGGGAAAATTTGTAGAAAAGCAGATATCAATAGAGACATTAGGAAATCAGGCAAAGTATAAAGTGAGTGATAGGATAAGACATTTTCAACAGGGTTGAGATTGAATATCTAATCTTAGGAAGAAACAAATATGTAGGTCACCAATAGGATTGACATTTGAGAGCATTAGGCAACATGGACATGGATGTTGTTAGTAATCCATGTTCACTTTCCATTTAGACTTTGGTACAATCCTAAGTGGGACCTTTGCATTTTGTTTCCAGAATATTACTGTGATAAAATGTGTATGTAGATCAGATGACATGATTATTTCTTCCACCATTTCTAGGAGCAGTATTTTGAAGACGTATAAATTAGCATTGGGGGTAAAAAGAGGTGTACCCTGTTTCTATGAATATACAGATAATGCATGAATAGACCTTAATTTCAATAAATAATATAACTTGTTCCACTTTAAGTAATGGATTGAATTGATATCTGAAAATATATAAGAAATCTTATATTGATATGCAATCATTCATGACAACCAGTTATACACCTAATGTTAATATTAGGTTACGGTTTATCATGAAGTTTGTGTGAGTTTTGCTTCAAAAGTGATTATGGAAATCGAAAATAATGTGTTTGGAAAGAAGTCTCATGAAAAGGCCAGTCAAGGAACACCGAGGAATTCATGAGTTCTGAAGAAGGAAGTGATTGAAATTGAAAAAAATGACGATAAATTTGCTTACTTGTGGATGAAATATTATAATATGATGTGAATAAACTGAAGAAATAGTAATGTACCAGTGTTGAATAAAAATGAACATCAAAATACACATCATGTCCCACAGGAATCTACTCGCATTGATGTTAAACTGTGTCAGTTACTGTAGAAATATTAGGATTTCTTTGCACCATTCACCAAAGTTAGTTTTCTTTTTTTTTAATTTTTATTTATGCTTGTTCAAAACATTACATAGTTTGATATATCATATTCCACACTGTGTTTCAAGTAGGTAATGAACTCCCATTTTTACCCCGTAAACAGATTGCAGAATCACATCAGTTACACATCCATTGATTTACATATTGCCATACTAGTGTCTGTCGTATTCTGCTGCCTTTCCTAACCTCTACTATCCCCCTCCCCTTACCTCCCCTCCCCTCTTCTCTCTCTACCTCTTTACTGTAATTCATTTCTCCCCCTTGTATAATTTTTTCCTTTCCCTCACCTCCTCTTGTATGTAATTTATATAACCCTGAGGGTCTCCTTTTATTTCCATGCAATTTCCCTTCTCTCTCCCTTTCCCTTCCTCCTCTCATCCCTGTTTAATGTTAATTTTCTTCTAATTCTATTCGTCCCTACTCTGTTCTTAGTTACTCTCTTTATATCAATAAAGACATTTGGCATTTGGTTTTACGGATTGGCTAGCTTCACTTAGCATAATCTGCTCTAATGCCATCCATTTCTCTGCAAGTTATATCATTTTGTCATTTTTTAATGCAGAGTAATATTCCATTGTGTATAAATGCCACATTTTTTATCCATTCATCTATCGAAGTGCATCTAGGTTGGTTCCACAGTCTTGCTATTGTAAATTGTGCTGCTATGAACATCAATGTATCAGTGTCCCTGTAGCATTTTTTTTAGGTCTTTAGGGAATAGACTGAGAAGGGGAATACCTGGGTCAAATGGTGGTTCCATTCCCAGTTCTACAAGAAATCTCCATACTGCTTTCCAATTTGGCTGCACCAATTTGCAGTCCCACCAGCAATGTACAAGTTTACCCTTTTCTCCACATCCTCACCAGCACTTGTTGTTGTTTGAGTTCATAATAAATATCTGGAATGGAAAATGCTCAGGAGTTCACAACCTTGAAGGTGGTAGAGGAGTTTCCAAAAGTAAGGGACAGGGTAAATACCACAAACATGGAGCTGTGTCGGCCTTAAGACTTCTTGAGAAAATGCCTCTGAGGTTGGGCACTTGAAATATATGTTGTTGTCAGGAGCTTTAGCTTCCTTTGTAGTGAGACCATCAAAGCTGAGTCTGCATCTATGTGACCTGAAGAACATGTTTTTTTATTTTCCTATAAACACGAGGCAGCAGTGCTGAATTCTCTCTTTGTAGGCAAACTGGGGCTACTGGGGTCTATGTGTCTCCCCGTGTGGACTGTGAAGCCATTTGATCATCCTTCACATTTCGTCATGTTATTTGATGCTGCACTGAAAGTTTGGTATTTACTTTACGAAATAAAGGAGTTTAACTGCGATACAGTGCTGCAGGGAGTTCTGTCACATGTTGTGGTCAGGATCGGCAGGAGAATGTACCAAGTAGGCTTCTATCACACATAGTTGCCCCCTTGACCATAGCAATATGATTCTGAACATTGCCCTGAAACCTCTCCATTCAACAAGATGCCTTTACATCCAAAGGTCGGCTAGCTGCACATGTCAGTCACAAACCATTTCTAAGCCAATGGCAGATCCACGTGGCCGCACCACAGATGTTTTTTTCACACACCTACACTCTACTGCTCTTGGCCCACTACTCAGCAGGCTCCAACTTACTGGCATCTCTTTTCTACACCATTATCATGAAACTCAGTCAAACCAGACACTGTCTTGTATACTCATGATAAGCACCAGGACATCAAATGGATTTCCAGTGCCAGCTGGTCATGGAAATTTCAAAAATTTCATGGTATTTTCTAGCCATTTTTCAAGGATGAAGTTGGAGGTACTGTGGGTTTCAATTCATTCAGGAACCATTAAATGTTGAGGAAGCTCATTTCAATGGAAGCTCTAGAGACCTCTCACAGGCAAGTCCTCCGAAAGAGTGGCCCAATGTCACATAAAGCCAGCCACATTGAGGTCTACAATGTGAGGTCCATGTGTGTTTTGACTCTCAACTATTGCTTCCAAGTTTTTCAGAATATAATCAAGTGATATCCTCGCTGAGATTCCCAGTGCTCTGTGGAAAGCCACCCTGGGCCTAGATCTCAGTTTCCAAGGGTGACTCTCATGTGTGGCCTCCGAAAATCCCAACACAATTCATGGCAATACTTCTCTAAGGTCAGTTCCAGAACTCAGTCTCCAAGGGGAATCCCACAAGAGTTGAAACCCAGGTGGACACAGTCATCTTTTCCAACTGCCACACAAATGACCACAATTGAAACCAAAACACTCCCACATGGCCCTCATGTTTTTCCATATAGACACTCATCATAACCTCTCGCTGGAGGTTTCCATGAGGGGCGCAGACCAAGACACCGTCCAAAATAAGCTCCCTTGCCCCTAATTTGCCGAAAGTCAGGGTGGCCTACACACCCTTCCTGTGAACCAGAACTGATCAAATAGGGATGTAGTTAATACTGTTCTGCTTTTCCAATTTGAGGCCTACTGACTGTCAGGTATAGATTCTTTATGTGATTTGGAGTCATCAGCAAACCCAAGCACTTCTGCAGGGGTTCAAAGAACTCATTTGAACTAAAGGATCCTGATTCTTACTTGATGAAGGTCAGGAATCTAATAGAGGAAGGCAAGAGACTCATTTGCCATTTCTGTTTTGAGTGCACACATGGAATCTATCTTTAGATGCATCAGGTGCTGAGAATCTAAGCCACAACCTCACACAGAACCAAGAGGCTGATTCAGACACATCCTTTTACAAAGCAATTAAGCAAAGAGCAACAGGTGATGCCCATTCATTTTCATTTGAAAACTGTTTTCTTCAGGCTTCACAAAGGGGTGGCCAGAGGCAAAAACCTTCCTGACATTTAGGGCAACAGAAAAACAGGTAAGCAAAAGACCCAAAGCAGGGTTTCTCCACTGAGACTTTCCTGGTCACACTGATATCTGAGTTTTCTGAGATGCTCCCCATTCACTTTAGCTATCAAGTACATGGTCATGTCACAGAGCTTGGAGGTTGTATATATCTTGGACACAAAACCATGAGCCTATTCTGGAGAGTGGCCAGAATTCAGGAAGAAAACAGGATCTTAGGAAGATAGTAGGTTTTGCCCATCCAGAAGGCAAGCCGTGGTCCATTCATCAATTGGGCAGGATGAATGCCAGGAAGCTTTCTACTAGACAGGACACATCCATTAATTCATTCTCTTTTCTAATGTCTACAACCACAGACACAGTGGGATACACAGACATAGAAACACTCACATGTCAAACGACTTACTAGAAACAGTGCAATCCAAACCAAACAAACCGCATTTTCTACCTATTCTCAGAACATGTGACAAAACCACAAAACCACAACCACTCCCACAAAGGCACCTCCTTCCCCCAAGTAGGTCTGTGAGTATCCAGAGTGTCTTCTGACTGGTGGGCCATACAATGTTCTCCCGAAATGTCCTGTCCTGACTCAGATCTGGTCTCCTTGGCCAACTCTGTGAAGTTGTCAGGAGGCAGCGGTGAGCCACTACCTGCTTTCTCAGAAAAGGTCCCTCTTCAGAGCTCTCCTGGCCTTTGGCTATCCTCACATAGGTAGGTACCAAGAAAGACTGACCCTGTCCTTGGTAAAACCGAACAAGTGAGCCCACTGGGACTGGGACTGGGACTGGCTCTGGGTGCCTGTCTTCATGGATCCCAAGTTCAGAGAATTCCTTCACCAAGGAAGTGACGTAGGTCACTTCCTTCAGGAACTGAATCAGGTTACTGCCTTGGCAACCAATTTGTCCTAACAGTTGCTTTCAAGAGTCCAATGAGTTGGAGGCTGCCCCTACTTCCAGTGAAACTTTCACAATTTTGCATGGTATATCAACCATAGGCACCCAAAAAAAGCTCTCCAGATAGGCGTGGTTTGGTCCATCTTCTATACATTAAGAAAAGAAATGTTGATTCAGACACATCCCTTCATGCTAACCAGGTTGTTTGTCATGGAAGATGACTTTTGCTCTCTGACGTCATTCATAGCTGCCTACATTTAATCCTGGGATCATTTCTTTAATGACCTTGGAGGTTCTCAGCAAGTGGAAGATCCCCTAATTTCTGTATTGAAAGACCAACTCTGTCCCTGCTCTTCAGTAAAGTTAGATTGAGAGAACAGTGTATGGTCAGGGTTAATAACATGTTCCATTTGGGTTAGGAATCATTCTGCGGGATGAATTATGGTATTGGGAACGTGCGATATTTATAAGAATATAAGTGAATTATAAGTATGAAAACAGACATCTAGGTAATATTTGAAGCCCAGAATTGCATTGGACCCTTAGCTGGGATTCTTAGCTTTGAATTATATTCTGCACAGATGTCTCAGATAAATCGATATACAATGGCATAATTACTTGTACCTTGGTTTATTGAATGTTGAAGAGAACATCCAGTCAAAAAGGGATAATTTGTAGGATTAGTAAGATAGTTGGTAGGTTTTGAAAGAAGAGTGAGTATAGGATTTGGATAAAAAGATCTTTAGCTGTAGGGTTTCGGATAGAGTGAATGTAATTGTCAGCACATGTGGAGAGTCTGTCAAAAGGATGAACTGGGGAAAAAAGTAGGAATGCAGATATCAATTGACATTAGGATATCAGGCAAAGTATAAAGTGAGTGATAGAATTATACATTTTCAACAGGCTTGAGTTTGAATATATAATCTTAGGAAGAAACAAACATGTAGTCACCAATAGGATGAACTTTTGAGAGCATTAGGCAACATGGACATGGATGTTTTCCGTAATCCATGCTCACTTTTCATTTAGGCTTTGGTACAAACATAAGTTTGACCTCTTCTTTCTGTGTGCAGAATACTACTGTGGTAAAATGTATATGTAGATCAGGTGACATGAGTATTTCTTCCACCATTTCTGGGAGCAATATTTTGAAGACGTATAAATTATTTTTGGAGGTAAAAATGGTGTACACTGTGTCTATAATTATAGAAATAATGCATGAATAGACCATACTGTAAATAAATATTATAACTGGTTCTAACTTTAAATAATGGATTGAATTGATATCTGAAAATATACAGAAAATCTTACATTGATATACAATCCTTCATTCCAACCAGTAATATATCTAATGGTTATATCAGCATTATGGTTTTTCATGAAGAATGTGTGAGTTTTGCTTCAAAAGTGATTATGGAAATCGGAAATAATGTGTTTGGAAAGAAGTCTCATGAAAAGACCAGTCAAGAAACCTGGAGGAATACATGTGTTTTGAAGCAGAAAGTGATTGAAAGTGAAACAAATGCCTATATATTTGTGAACTTGTGGATCAAATATATATCCTATGATGTGCATAAACTGAAGAAATAGTAATGTACCACTGTTACATAAAAATGAACGTCAAAATACACATCATGTCCTCTCCCACAGGAATCTACTTGCATTGATGTTAAACTGGGTCAGTTATTGTAGAAATATTAGGATAATGCCGCAGTCTTGCTGGGCACAATCAGGAGCCACTTGCCAAAAGAAACGAACTTTATTTTTAGAACCACACACGCCAAACAAAACAGCCTCTCAGGAAAAACCTTCAGAGCCCCAACTGCCACCACTGGCTTCCCAAAACCTCTCCCTCCCACATGAGCCTCTCTCCGCCTCCCACAATCCTCCTGCTCTTGAGGCCGATTGGCTGGGTCATGTGGGCAAGGTCAAAAAAAGTCCCCCAATGAGCAGTTTTGTGGTCTGAAAGGGCAGGGAAACAGCCCATTGAGCATCACCGCAGAGGAGCCAATCAGCTAGTTGTTGCTGGGGCCGCTGTGAGCCAATCATCAGCCGGCAGCTGGAAGTTTGCTGGCAGCAGGAATTTTGCTGGGGCCCCTTCGGCTGTGGCTCTCAACATCTTCCCCTCTCTGTTTAAACAACACGCATGTGGCTTAGGGACCGTGCCTGCCTTAGGTTGTCCAATAGTACATATGGTCTTTACCCGTTAAGTTGGTACCATTGCAATTGGATCTTACCCGTCACTGACTACCCGTAAAGTATAGAGCCACACCTGTGGAGAGGTCTTTGTACCAGCGGGGGTGGGTGAGGTTCTTTGCCTCACCTCTGTTGGCCCCCCCAAATTTTAGCTGGATGATCATGACACGCAGAAGGGAGGAAGATACACCAAGCCAATTGACGGCTCCTTTTGGAAAAATTGTACCACCGATGACATCATCAGCAAATATACCCCAACACTACGACAAGTCGCTGCACCAACAGATAGTTCACAATGCATTTAGGTGAGTTCACATGTGTCCAGGCAAGTTCTGCAAGCAGTACAGGGATGGCTATTGCAGAAGCTGTAGATTGGAATTATCTTTGATTTCACCTGCACTGGGATGAAGATAGGAACTCTGGCAATAATGTCTAAAGAAAAAAATTATGTAACATTCCAGAAGGCACTAAAACCAAAAAAAAAAAAAACATATGTAACATTCCAGAAGGCACATCAAAAACCAAAATGGCCCAAAAAGCATTCATTGAGGATGAAGTCTCTCACCTTCCTCTGTAAGGTTCCTGACCTCCATAAAATGAGAATAGGGATTTATTGGGTCAAATGAGTTCTTCAAAACCCTGCAGAGGGTAGCCAATGGGTTATTGGGTTTTTTCATTACTCCAATTCACATCAAGAATCTATATTCCACAGACAGTAGGCCTCAAATTAGAGAAGCAGAGCAGTACTAAAGTCAGGGTTATTTGATCACTCCTGATTCACAGAATGGGTCTCCAGGCCACCTTGACTTTAGGCAAATGAGAGGAAAGGGAGATTATTTTGGACACTGTCTTGGGCTGTGCCCCTCAAGGAAACGTCAAGCCAGAGGTTATGATGAGCGTCTATATGGAAGAAGATGAGGGCCATTTGGGAGTTTTTTGGTTTTCCTTGTGGTCATTTATGTGGCAGTCGGAAGAGATGACTGGGTCCACCAGGGCTTGAACTCTGGTGTGATTCCCCTTAGAGACTGAGTTCTGGAACTTACCTCAGAGAAGTATTGCCATGATTTGTGTTGGGATTTTAGGCGGCCACCCATGAGAGTCGCCCGTTGAAACTGAGATCTAGGCCTGGGGTGGCTTTCCACAGAGCACTGGGAATCTCAGACAGAATATCATATGATATTATTTTGAAATACTTGCCAGACATAGTTGAGAGTCAAAACACACATGGACCTCACATTGTAGACCTCAATTGGCCTGGCTTCATGTGACTATTTGGCCACTCTTTGGAAAGCCTTGCCTGTGAGAGTTCTCCAGAACATTCCTTGAAATGAGCTTCCTCAACATTGAATATTTCCTGAAAGAATTGAAACAAATAATGCCTCCAACTTCATCCTTGTAAAATGGCTAGATAAATACCATGAAATTTTTGAAATTCGCATGATGAGGTGGCACTGGAGAACCTTTGATGTTCTGTTGCTCATCATTAGTGTACCAGACAGTGCCTTGATTGATTGGGTATAATGAAAGTGGTGTAGAACAGAGATGCCGGTTAGATGGAGACTGCGGAGTATTTGGCCCAGAACTGTGGTGTGCAGGTGTGTGATAAAATATTTATGGTGGTGCCATGTGGATCTGCCATTGATTTCCAAATGGCTTTTAGCTGACATGGTGCACCCAGCAGACCCTTATATGCAAAGGCATCTTGTTATATGGAGAGGTTTCAGGGCAATGTTCAGAATCAGGTTGCTATGGTCAAGGGGGCAAGCTATGTGGGATAGAAGCCGGATTGGTGCGTTCTCCTGGAGACTCTGACCCACCACATGTCACAGAACTCCCTCCAACACTATGTCCCAGTTGAACTCCTTGTATTTCTTGAAGCAAATACCAAACTCCCAGTTCAGCACCAAGAAACACCATGAAAATTGAAGGATGACTAAATGGCTTCATCGTCCACACAGTTAGACACTTTGGCCCAGTGGCCTCTGTTTACCTACAAAGAGAAAAATCAGCACTGCTGCCTCAGGTTCATTGGAAAATAAGAAACCGTGTTCTCCAGGTCACATAGATTCAGACCCAGCTTTGATGGTTTCACTACAAATGAAGACAAAGCTACTGACAACAACATATATTTCAAGTGCCACACCTCAGAGGCAGTTTCTCCAGAAGTCTTTTTTCCAGCAGACCTCCATGGTTGTGGAGTGTTTACCCAGTTCCTTACTTCTGGAAACTCCTCTACCTGCTCCCAGGTTGAGAACTCCTGAGAATTTTCCATTCCAGATATGTATTCACAGATTTTCTTACTCTTCTCCTCTAATTGTGTCTCACTTGGGGCAAAGGTAATGTCAAGGCATTGTTCTAGGTGAGAGTGGGAAGATTATTGCGTAGCACATATTTGCATACACATTGGATACATTATCCTATTTTCCATTTGAAATACTGAATTCCCGACACTAACCCATACCCTACTAGACTCTGACTACTTATCCTAAAATGATGGAGAAAAAGAAACCTAACAGAATAGAAATACAGGCCTTTTGTAGGAGGCATGGTGTATACTTGGATTTTCCTTCTCCTTTATCAAGGATATGTGTTATGAATCTAGTCAACTTTTCATTGTAAAATTTCTCCATGAGTTTTCAAAGTTAACACATATGTAAATTCCTGTCTCCTTTTCTCTGTAGCCTCTTTAGAACATGTATATTTTTATGCATATATAGACTCCTACCTGGTAACACACGTACATTCTTGTGAGCTCACTGACTTTGGAATATACAAATTATGAGAATAGATAACTTCCCCTAAATACTGATGGAACTGAAAATTCAACCTATGGGTGAGCTTCCTATTGAACAACATCATACATAAATCCATGTTCAGTAAAATGAATATTTTTAGATATGTGGATGATATATATTTCATGATAAATTTTGATTGGCATATATATTGCTACATTTTATTGTTGTGTGTGTGTGTATATGTATATATATGTATATATATATATATATATTTATATATATGTATGTATATATATATATATATTTTTATATATATATATATATATATATATATATATATATATATTCACGAGATTTTCCAGATTTTCCAAAACATGAAATAAATGTGTCTTATTATACACTCCCTAAATTCATTCAAGTTCATGTATGTGGATTTAAAATCAACATTTTACATGATTATCATCAGTCTGGCTGGGCACAATTCAGGAGCCAACTGTCAAAAGAAACGAACTTTATTTTTAGAACCACACAAACCAAACAAAACAGCTTCTCAGGAAAAACCCTCAGAGCCCAACTGCCACCACAGTCTTCCCACAAGCCTCTCCCTCAACCACAAGCCTCCTCCTTTTGAGGCCGATTGGCTGGGTCACATGGGCGGAGCCAAAAAAGTCCACCAATGAGCAGCTCCGTTGTCTGAAAGGGCAAGGAAACATCCCATTGAGCATCACCACAGAGGAGCCAATCAGCTAGATGTTGCTGGGGCCTCTGTGAGCCAATCATCCACTGGCAGTTTGAATGGGCGGGGAAACAGCTCAATGAGCATCTGCAGTGAGCATCACCACAGAGGAGCCAATGAGCTAGATGTTGCTGGGGCCGCTGTGAGCCAATCATCAGCCGGCAGCTGGAAGTTTGCTGGCAGTTGGAGGTTTCCTGGGGCCCCTTTGGCTGTGGCTCTCAACATATCCCCCTCTCTGTTTAAACAACAAGCATGTGGCTTAGGGACCATGCCTGCCTTTGGTTGTTCAAAACTACATATGGTCCTTACTGGAGAACCTTGGCTGTGGCTATCAACAGGATTTGTATGTACCATTCACTGAAGTTAGTTTTCAGTACTAGGAAACAAATATGTATTTCAGGTGGATAAATATTTCTGCGAAAAATCTTGTGAAAAGTTGATTTTAAATCCACATACTTGAACATAAATGAATTTAGGGAGTGTAAATAAGATACATATATTTCATATTTTGAAAAATCTGGAGAGTGTGTGGGTGTGTGTGTGTACACACACACACACACACACACAGATATTAAAATGTAGCAACATATATGCAAATCGAAATTCACCATGAAATATACATCAATCACAGATCCAAAAATATTCAATTTTCTTAACAGGGATTTATGTATAATGTTGTTCTACTAGGAAGCTCACCCATTATTTGAATTTTCAGTTCCAACAGCGTTTAGGAGGAGTGATGTCTTCTCACAAATTGTATCTCCCAAGTCAGTCACCTCACAAGAATGTAGGTGTGACACCAGGTAGGATTTGATATGTGCATATAAAAATACATTGCTGAATAGGCTACAGACAAAGGGAGACAGGAATTCACATATTTGTTAACTTTAAAAACACATGGAGATCTATTTCAATTAAAAATAGACTGGATTTATAACACCTAACATTTATCATGAAAAAGGCAAGATCAACTATACACCATGCCTCGTCTGAACTGCTTGTATTTCAATTCTGTTTGTGTTACTTTTCTGCATCATATTAGAATTAGTAGTCAGAGTCTAGTAGGGTATGGGTTCGTGTCAGGGATTCAGTATTTCGAATGGAAAATTGGAAAATGAATCCAATGTGTATGCAAATATGTGCTACACACAAAAAATTCCCACTCTCATTCAGAACAATGGCCTGAAATAACCACGCCCCATGTAAGAAAAAATTAGAGGAGAAGAGTTAGAAAATCTGTGAATACATACGTAGAATGGAAAATGCTCAGTAGTTCACAACCTTTGAGGTGGAAAAGACGTTTCCAAACCTTAGGGACAGGGTAAAACTCCACAAACATGGAACTCTGCTGGCCTAAACACTTCTGGAGATACTGACAATGAGTTTGGGTACTTGAAATATATGTTGTTGTCAGAACCTTTAGCTTCCTTTGTAGTGAGACCATCAAACTTGGGTCTGCATTTTTGTGACCTGGAGGACATGTATTCTTATTGTCCAATGAACATGAGGCAGCAGTGCTGAATTCACTCTTTGTAGCTAAACTGTGGCCACTGGGGGATAAGTGTCTCCCCGTCTGGAATTTGAAATCATTTGGTCATGCTCCACTTTTAGTGGTGTTTCTTGCTGCTGCAGTGGGTGTTTTGTATTTGGTTCATGACATACAAAGAGTTAAACTGGGACACAATGCTGGAGGGAGTCCTGTAACGTATGGTGTGTCAAGGTCTGCAGGAGAATGCACCAACCAGGCTTCTATCCCCCATTGCTTGCCCCCTTTACCATAGGAACTTGATTCTGAATATTGCCCTGAAAACTCTCCATGTAACATGATGCCTTTACATACAAAGTTCTGCTAGCTGCACCATGTCAGTCACAAGCCATTTGAAAGCCAATGTAAGATCCACATGACCCCACCACAGATGTATTGTCACACACCTGCACACAACTGCTCTAGGCCCACTACTCAGCAGGCTCCAACTTACTGGCATCTCTGTTCTACACCATTTTCATGAAACACAGTCAATGAAGGCATTTTCTGGTACACTCATGATCAGCAACAGGACATCCAAAGGTTCTCCAGTGCCACCTGGTCATGGAAATTTCAAAATTTGGTGGTAGTTATCTAGCCATTTTTGAAGGATGAAGTTGGAGGCACTGTGGGTTTAAATTCATTCAGGAGCCATTAAATATTGAGTAAGCTCATTTCGATGAAAGCTCTGGAGAACTCTCACAGGAAAGGCTTCCCAAAGAGTGGCCCAAGGTCACATGAAGCCAGGCCCATTGAGGTCTACAATGTGAGGTCCATGTGTGTTTTGACTCTCAACTATGGCTGTCAAGTCTTTCAAAATAAAATCATGTGATATCCTTGCTGAGATTCTCAGTGCTCTGTGGAAAGGAACCCTGGGCTTAGATCTCAGTTTCCAAGGGTGACTCTCATGCATGGCCTGCTAAAATCCCAACACAATTCATGGCAATACTTCTCTGAGGTCAGTTCCAGAACTCAGTCTCTAAGGTAAATCACACCTGAGTTCAATCCCAGGTGGACCCAGTCATCTCTTCCAAACGCCACACAAATGACCACAATTAAAACCAAAACACTCCCACATGGCCCTCATCTTCTTCCATATAGACACACATCATAACCACTGGCTGGTGGTTTTCATGAGTTGCGCAGCCTAAGACAGTATCCAAAATAAGCTCCCTTGCCCCTCATTTGCCTAAAGTCATGGTGGCCTGGACACCCTTCCGGTGAACCATGAGTGATCAAAAAGGCTTGCTGTTAATACTGCTTCGATTTTCCAATTTTAGGCCTGCTGACTCTTCGGTTTAGATTCTTAATGTTAAATGGAGTCATTAGAAAAACCAAGCACCTCTGGGCTAGCCTCTTCAGGGCTTTGAAAAACTCATTTGACCAAAAAGATCTTGATTCTCACTTGATGGAGGTCAGGATCCTTAGAAGAATTTGAGAGACTTCATCCACAATGACTGCTCTTTTGGCCATTTTGGTTTTGGATACACAAGAGATCTTTCTTTAGATCCCTCAGGTTCTGAGAATCTAGGCCACAGCCTCACAGGGGGCCAAGAGCCTAAATCAGACACATCCCATTCCAAAGCAATTAAGCAAAGAGCCACAGGTGATGCCCATTTATTTCCATTTGAAAACTGTTTTCTTCATGCTTCACAAAGGGGTGGCCTGAGGCAAAGATGTTCCTGACATTCAGTGCAACAGAACAATAGGTAAGCAAAATTCCCAAAGCAGGGTTTCTCCACTGAGACTTTCCTGGTCACACTGATATCTGAGTTTTCTGAGATGCTCACCATTCCCTTCAGCTATGTAGTACATGGCCATGTCACAGAGCTTGGAGGTGGTACATATTTTGGACACAAAACCATCAGTCTATTCTGGAGAGTGCCCACAATTCAGGAAGAAAACAGGAACTTAGGAAGATAGTAGGTGTTGCCCATCTATAAGACAAGCCACAGTCCATTCATAAATCGGGCAGGATGAATGCTGAGAAGATTTCAACTAGACAGGACTCATCCATTGATGCATTTTCTTTTCTAATGTCTACAACCAGGGGCACAGTGGGATACACTGATATCCAAACACATGCCTTGTCAAACGACTTACTACAAACAGGTCCCGCCAAAACAAACAAACCGCCATTCCTACCTATTCTCAGAACATGAGACAAATTCACAAATCCCCACCCACACCCACAAAGACACCTCCTTCCCCCAAGTAGGTCTGTGACTATCTGGAGTTTCCACTGACTCGTGGGCCATAGTATGTTCCAAATAAATGGCCTTCCTGTCTCAGACCTGCTTTCCTTGTGCAACTCTGTGAATTTGTCAGGAGCCAGCAGTGTGCCACTACCTGCTTTCTCAGGAAAAACCCTATTCAGAGCTTTCCTGCGTTTTGGACATCCTCACATCAGTAGGTACCAAAAATGAATGTCTGTGTCCTTGGTAAATCCAAACAAGGAGACCACTGGGACTGGGACTGGACTGGCTATGGGTTCCTGTCTTCCTGGATCCCAAGTTCAGAGAGTTCCAACACCAAAGAAGTGATGTGAGGTCACTTCCTTCAGGAACTGAATCAGATCACTGCCTTGGCAACCTCTTTGTCCTAACAGTTGCTTCCAAGGCTACCATGAGAAAGAGGCTGCCCCTACTTCCTGTGACACTTTCACAAGTTAGAATGCTATATCAACCATAGGCACCCGGGAGCAGCTCTCCACACAGGCCTGGTTTGGTCCATCTTCTCTACATTAAAAAGAGAAAGGCTGATTCAGAAACAACCCTTCATTCTGACCATGTTGTTTGCCAGGGAAGATGACTTTTGCTCTCTCAGGTCCTTCATAGCTGCCTACATCTTCTCCAGTGATCATTTCTGCATGGAATTTTGTGGTTCTCAGCAGGTGGAAGATCCCCTACATTCCTATATTGTAAGACCAACTTTGTCCCTGCTCCTCTGTAAAGTTAGATTGAGGGAACAGTGTATGGTTAGGGTTAATAACATGTTCGATTTGGGTTAGAAATTATTCTGCTGGATGAATAATTGTACAAGAATAATGAGGTGAAATGTATGTAGGAAAACAGAAATCTAAGTAAAATTTGAAGCCCAGAAGGGGATTGGGCTTCAAGGGATTGTGATACTTAGCATTGCGATCAAGGGATTGTGATACTTAGCATTGAATTATGTTCTGCAGAGATGTCTCAGAGAGATCGATATACAATGGCATAAGACCCTGTACCTTGGATTATTGAATGTAGAAGAGAACATCCAGTCAGAAAGCATTAATAGGTAGGATTAGGAAGATAGTCAGTAGGTTTAGGAGGAAGAGT
Organism: Callospermophilus lateralis; assembly: GCF_048772815.1. NCBI lineage: Eukaryota > Metazoa > Chordata > Mammalia > Rodentia > Sciuridae > Callospermophilus > Callospermophilus lateralis. The sequence continues at coordinate 129,294 of NW_027514351.1, read as the reverse complement.
GATTATAGGATTTGGAACAAAAGTTTCTTAGCAATAGGGTTTCGATTAGAGTGTGAATGGAAATGTCAGCACATGTGAAGAGTCAGTCACAATGATGAACTGGGGAAAATATGTAGGAAAGCAGTCAATAGAGACATTATGAAATCAGGAAAAGTATAAAGTGAGAGAAAGGATTAGATGTTTTCAACAGGGTTGAATTTGAATATATAATCTTAGGAAGAAACAAATATATTGTCACAAATAGGATTGATTTTTGAGAGCATTAGGCAACTTGGACATGGATGTTTTTAGTAATCCATATTCACTTTACATTTAGGCTTTGGTACAAACATAAGTGTGACCTTTTCTTTTTGTGTCCAAATATTACTGTGATAAAATGTATATGTAGATAAGGTGACATGAGTATTTCTTCCATCATTTCTGAGACCAATAATTTGAAGACGTATAAATTAGTATTGGGTTTACAAAGAGGTGTACCCTGTGTCTATGAATATAAAGAAAAAGCATGAATAGACTGTACAGTGAATAAATAATACAACTGGTTTCACTTTAAATCATGGATTGAATTGATATCTGAAAATATATAAGAAATATTATATTGATACAAAATCATTCATTCCAACCAGTTATACATCTAATGGTAATATTGGGGTTATGGATTATCATGAAGGGTGTGTGAGTTTTGCTTCAAAAGTGATTATGGAAATCGAAAATAATGTATTTGGAAAGAAGTCTCATGAGAAGACCAGTCAAGAAACATGGAGGAATACATGTGTTTCGAAGCAGAAAATGATTGAAAGTGAAACAAATGCCTATAATTTTGTAACTTGTGGATGAAATATATATCTTATAATGTGCATAAACTGAAGAAATAGTAAAATACCAGTGGTGAATAAGAATGAACATAAAAATACACATCATGTCCCATAGGAATCTACTTGCATTAATGAGAAACTGGGTCAATTATTGTAGAAATATTAGGATTTGTATTCATGATTCACTGAAGTTAATTTTCAGTAATAGGAAACAAATAGTATTTCAGGTGGTTGAATATTTCCGAGAATAATCTTGTGAAATGTTGACTATAAATCCTCATACATGAACTAGAATGAAATTAAGGAGTGTATAATAAGACACATATATTTAATATTTTAAAACATCTGGAGTGTGTATACACACACACACACACACACACACACATTAAAAAGTAGTAGTATATATGCCAATCGAAATTCATCATGAAATATATATCATCCACAGATCGAAAAATATTCATTTTCCTGAACATGGAATTATGTATAATATTGTTCAACTAGGAAGCTCACACAGAGGATGAATTTTCAGATTCCACAGTGTTTAGGAGGAGTGATCACTTCTCACAATTTGTATCTGCCAAGTCAGACACCTGACAAGAATGTACGTGTGATACCAGGTAGGATTCTATATATGCATATAAAAATAGATGTGCTGAATAGGCTACATAGAATGGGAGAGAGGAATTCACATATTTGTTAACTTTAAAAACACATGGAGAACTATATCAATTACAAATTGACTAGATTTATAACACCAACACTTTGTCACGCAAAAGCCGTGTCCAACTATACACTATGCCTCCTCTGATATGCTTGTATTTCTATTCTGTTTGAGTTATTTTTCTCCATCATATTAGGATTAGTAGTCAGAGTATAGTAGGTTATGGGTTAGTGTCAGGGATTCAGTATTTCAAGTAGAAAATAGGAAAATGAATCTAATAAGCATGAAAATATGTGCTACACAAAATATTCCCACTCTCATCCAGAAGAATGCCTTGAAATTATCATCGCCCATAGTATGACACAATTAGAGGAGAAGAGTTAGAAAATATGTGAATACATATCTGGACTGGAAAATGCTCAGCATTACACAACTATGGAGGTGGTAGAACAGTTTCCAAAAGTAAAGGACAGTGTAAACCCTCCACAAACATGGAGCTATGCTGGCCTAAAGACTTCTTGAGAAACTGCCTCTGAGTTTGGGTAGTTGAAATATATGTTGTTGTCAGGAGCTTAACTTCCTTTGTAGTGAGACCATCAAAGTTTGGTCTGCATCTATGTGACCTGGAGGACATGGTTTCTTATTTTCCAATGAACATGAGGCTGCAGTGCTGAATTCACTCTTTGTAGCTAAACTGTGGTCACTGGGGGCTAAGTGTCTCCCCATGTGGACTTTGAAGCCATTTGGTCATCCTCCACTTTTCCTGGTGTTTCTTGCTGCTGCACTGGGTGTTTTGTATTTGCTTCACGACATACAAGGAATTCAACTGGGAAACAGTGCTGGAGGGAGTCCTGTAACATGTGGTGGGTCAGGGTCTGCAGGAGAATGCCCCAACTTGGCTTCTATCCCACATTGCTTGCCCCCTTGACCATACCAACCTGATTCTGAACATTGCCCTGAAACCTCTCCATATTACAAGATGCCATTTCATATAATGGTCTGATGGCTGCACGAAGTCAGTCACAAGCAATTTGGAAGCCAATGTAATATCCACATGGCCACACCACAGATGTATTATCACACACCTGCACACCACTGCTCTAGGCCCACTACTCAGCACGCTCTAACTTACTGGCATCTCTGTTCTACACCATTTTCAAGAAACCCAGTAAATCAAGGCACTGTCTGGTACACTCATGATCAGCAATGGGACATCCAATGGTTATCCAGTGCCACCTGGTCATTGGGAATTTCAAAAATTTTATGATATTTATCTATCCATTTTTCAAGAATGAAGTTGAAAGCACTTTGGGGTTTCCATTCATCCCAGAACCATTAAATGGTGAGGAAGCTCATTTCAATGAAAGCTCTGAGGAACTCTCACAGGCAAGGCTTCTCAGAGTGTGCCCAAAAGGTCACATGAAGCCAGGCCCTTTAAGGTCTATAATGTGAGGTCCTTGTGTGTTTTGACTCTTAACTGTGGCTGCCAAGTTTTTCAGAATAAAATCATGTGATATCCTTGCTGAGATTCTCAGTGCTCTGTTGAAAGCTTTCCTGGGCCTAGATCTCAGGTTTCAAGGGCGACTCTTATGCATGGCCTCCTACAATCCCAACACAACTCATGGCAATACTTCTCTGAGGTCAGTTTCAGAACTCAGTTTCTAAGGGGAATCACACCAGAGTTCAAGCCCATGTGGACCCAGTCATCTATTCCAAACGCCACAAAAATGACCACATTTAAAACCAAAACATTCCCACATTGCCCTTATCTTTAACCATATAAACACTCATCATTAACTCTGGCTGCAGGTTTCCAAGAGTGGCGCAGCCCAAGACAGTGTCCAAATAATGCACCCTTGCCCCTGATATGTCCAAAGTAAGGGTGGCCTGTTCACCCTTCTTATGAACCAGGAGTGATCAAATAGGCCTGCCATAAATACTGCTCTGCTTCTCCAATTTGAGGCCTACTGACTGTCAGGTATAGATTCTTTATGTGATTTGGCATCATGAGACAACCCAAGCAGTTCTGTAGGAATTTGAGGAACTCATTTGATCCAAAGGATCCCTATTCTCACTTGATGGAGGTCAGGAACCAAACAGAAGAAGGCAAGAGACTTCATCCACAATGACAGATTTTTTGCCATTTTGGTTTGGATGCACACATGGGATCTTCTTTAGATCTATCAGGAGCTGAGAATTTTAGCCACAGCCTCAAACAGGGCCTAGTGTCTGATTAAGACACATCCCTTTCCAGAGCAATTAAGCAAAGAGCCACAGGTGATGCCCATTCATTTCCATTTGAAAACTATTTCTTCAGGCTTCACAAAGGGGTGGCCTGAGGCAAAGACCTTCCTGACATTCAAGGCAACAGAAACATAGATAAGCAAATGGAGCCAAGCAGGGTTTCTCCACTGAGACTTTACTGGTCACACTGGTATCTGAGTTTTCTGAGATGTTCCCATTCCCTTCAGCTATCAAGGACATGGCCATGTCACAGAGTTTGGAGGTGGTACATATCTTGAACAATAAACCATGATACTATTCTGGAGAGTGGCCAGAATTCAGGAAGAAAACAGCAACTTAGGAAGTTAGTAGGTGTTTCCCATCCATAAGGCAAGCAACAGTCCATTAATCAATTGTGCAGGATGAATGCTGTGAATCTTTCTACTAGACAGGACACCTCCATTGATGCATTCTCGTTTCTAATGTCTAAAACCACGGACACAGTGGCTACACAGACATAGAAACACTCGCCTTGTCTAAAGACTTACTAGAAAAAGTCGACTCCAAACCAAACCAACCACCTTTCCTACCTATTCTCAGAACATGAAACAAAACCACAAACTCACACCCACAACCAAAAAGGCACCTCCTTCCCAAAAATAGGTCTTTAACTATCTGGAGTGTCCTCTGACTGGTGGGCCATACTATGTTCCACTCGAAATGGCCTGTCTGGTCTCAGATCTTGTCTCCTTGGCCAACTCTGTTATTCTGGGAGGAGCCAGTGGTTAGCCACAACCTGCTGTCTCAAGAAAGGCCCCTCTTCAGAGCTCTACTGGCATTTGGCCATCCTCACATCAGTAGGTACCAAGAAGGTCTGACTCTGTACTTGGTAAATCCAAACAAGTGAGCCCACTGGGACTGGGACTGGGACTGGCTCTTGGTGCCTGGCTTCTTGCATCCCAATTTCAGAGAGTTCCATCACCAAGAAAATGAGGTATGTCACTTTCTTTGGAACTGAATGAGGCCACTGCCTTGGCAACAACTTTGTCCTAACACTTGCTTACAATGGTCCCATGAGTTGGAGGGTGCCCCTACTTCCTGTGACAATTTGACTAGTTAGAATGGTATATCAAAATAGACACCATGGAACAGCTCTCCACGAAGGCCTGGTTAGGTCCATCTTCTCTACATTAAGAAGAGAGAGTCTGATGCATACACATCCCTTCGTCCTGTGCAGGTTGTTTGCCATGGAAGATGGCTTTTGCTCATTCAGGTCCTTCATAGCTGCCTACATCTTCTCCAGGGATAATTTCTACATCGAACTTTGAGGTTCTCAGCAGTTGGAAGATCACCTACATCCCTTATTGAAAGAATAGCCCTGTCCCTGCTCTTTTGTAATGTTAGATTGAGGCAACAGTGTATGGTTAGGGTTAATAACAGGTTCGATTTGGGTTAGGAATCATTCTGCAGGATGAATAATGGTATTGGGAACCTGCAATATATAGAAATATAGTGGTTAAATATAAGTATGGAAACAGAAATCTAGGTAAGATTTGAAGCTCAGAAGTGCATTGGGCAATAGATTGGGACACGTAGCTTTGAATTACGTTCTGCATACATATTTCAGAAAAATCGATATACAATGGCATAGGACCTTGTACCTCGGATGATTGAATGTAGTAGAGTACATCCACTCAAAAAGGGATAGTCGATAGGATCAGGAAGATAGTCAGTATGTTTCGGAAGAAGATAGAGTATAGGATTTGGACCAAAGTTCATTAGCAATAGGGTTTTGGTTAGAGAGTGAATGTCAATGTCATCACATGTGAAGGGTCAGTCACAATGTTGAACTGGGAAAAATATGTAGGAAAGTAGATATCAATAGAGACATTAGGAAATCAGGCAAAGTATAAAGTGAGTGAAAAAACTAGACATTTCCAACAGTTTTGAGGTTGAATATATAATCTTAGAAAGAAACAAAAATGTGGTCACCAATAGGATTGACATTTGAGAGCATTAGGCAACCTGGATATGGATGTTTTTAGTAATCCATCTTCAGTTTCCATTTAGGCTTTGGTACAATCATACGTGTGACTTTTGCATTTTGTGTCCAGAATATTACTGTGGTAACATGCATATGTAGATCAGGTGACATGAGTATTTCTTCCACCATTTCTGGGAGCAATATTTAGAAGAAGAATAAATTAGTATTGGGCATACTAAGAGGTGTACCCTGTGTCTATGAATATAGAGATAATGCATGAATAGACCATATAGTGAATAAATAATATAACTGGTTCCACTTAAAATAATGGATTAAAGTGATATCAGAATATATATAAGAAATACTATATTGATATGAAATCATTCCTTCCAACCAGTTATACATCTAATGGTGATATTATAGTTATGGTTTATCATGAAGTGAGTGTCAGTTTTGCTTCAAAAGTGATAAAGGAAATCAAAAATAATGTATTTGGAAAGAAGTCTCATGATAAGACCAGTCAAGAAACCTGGAAGAATCCATGTGTTCTGAAGCAGGAAGTGATTGAAAGTGAAACAAATGCCTATAAGTTTGCTAACTTGTGGATGAAATATGTATCCTATGATGTGCATAAATTGAAGAAATAGTAATGTACCAGTGTTGAATTAAAATAAATTTCAAAATACACATCATGTCACATAGGAATGTACTTGCATTGATGTTAAACTGGGTCAGTTACTGTAGAAGTATTAGTATTTGTATGCAACATTAACTGAAGTTAGTTTTTAGTACTGCAAACAATATGTATTTCAGGTGGATGAATATTTCTGAGAATGATCTTGTGAAAAGTTGATTATAAATCCATATACATGAACATGAATGAATTTAGTGAGTGTATATAAGACACATATATTTCATATTTTGAAAAATCTGGAGAGTGTATATATATATATACAAAAAAAACACACACAGACAATAAATTAGCAATCGAAATTTATCATGAAATATATATCTTCCACAGATGCAAAATTATTTCTTTTAGAACATGGATTTATGTATAATGTTGTTCTTCTAGGAAACACACCCCTAGGTTAAATTTTCAGTTCCAACAGAGTTTAACAGGAGTGATCATTTCTCACAAATTGTATTTGCCAAATTAGCCTCCTCACAAGAATGTAGGTGTGATACCAGGTAGTGTTCTATATGTGCATTTAAAAATACATGTGCTGAATAGGCTACAGAGAAAGGGAGAGAGGAATTCACATATTTGTTAACATTAAAAACACATGGAGAACTATTTCAATTAAAAATTGACTAGATTTATAACACCTACAATTAATCATGCAAAAAACAAGTCCAACTATACACCATGATTCCTCTGAACTGCTAGTATTCCTATTCTGTTTGTGTTATTTTTCTCCATCATATTAGGAGTAGTAGTCAGAGTTTATTAGGGTATGCGTTAGTGTCAGGGATTCAGTATTTCGAATGGAAAATTGGAAAATGACTCTAAAGGGTATGCAAATATGTGCTACACAAAAATGTTCACACTCTCATCCAGAAGATTGCCTTGGCATTACCTTAGTTCCAAGTAAGATACAATAAAGGAGAAAAGTTAGAAAATCTGTAAATACATATCCGGAATAAAAAATGCTCAGGATTTCACAAACTTGTAGGTGGTAGAGGAGTTTCCAAAAGTAAGGGACAGGGTAAACACTCCACAAACATTGAGCTCTGCTTGTGTAAAGACTTCTTGAGAAACTCTCTGAGGTTGGGCTCTTAAAATACATGTTGTTGTCAGGAGCTTTAGCTTCCTTTGTTGTGTGACCATCAAATCTGGGTGTGCAAATATGTGACCTGAAGGACATTGTTTCTAATTTTCCAATGAAAATGAGGCAGCAGTGCTGAATACTCTTTTTGTAGTTAAACTATGGCCACTGGGGTGTAAGTGTCTCCCCGGGTTGACTGTGAAGCCATTTGGTCATGCTCCAATTTTCGTGGTGTTACTCCTTGGTGCACTGGGAGTTTGGTATTTGCTTCATGAAATACAAGGAATTCAACTGGGACACAGTGCTGGAGGGAGTTCTGTCACGTGTGGAGGGACACGGTCTGCATGAGAATGCACCAACCAGGATTCTGTCCCACATAGGTTGCCCCTTTGTCCATAGCAACCTGATTCTGAACATTTCCCAGAAACCTATCCATATAACAAGATGCCTTTACATATAAGGGTCTGCTGGCTGTACCCTGTCAATCACAAGGCAATTGGAAGCCAATGGCAGATCCACATGCCCCAACACACATGTTTTTTAACACACCTTCACACCACTGATCTAGGCCCACTAATGAACAGGCTCCAACTTACTGGCATTACTGTTCTACACAATTTTCATGAAACCCAGTCAGTCAAGGCACTGTCTGATACACTCATGATCAGCAACAGGACATCCAAAAGTTTTCCAGTGCCACCTGGTGATGGGAATTTCAAAAATTTCATGGTATTTATCAAGCCATTTTTCGAGGATAAAGTTGGAGGCTCTGTGGGTTTCAATTCATTCAGGAACCATTAAATGTTGAAGAAGCTCATATCAATGAAAGATCTTGAGAACACTCACAGGCAAGGCTTCCCAAAGAGTGGCCAAAAGGTAACATGAAGTCAGGCCCATTGAGGTATACAATGTGAGGTCCATATGTGTTTTGACTCTCAAGTGTGGCTTTAAAGAATTTCAGAATAAAATCATGTGATATCCAGGCTGAGATTCCCAGTGCTGTGGGCAAAGCCACCCTGCACCTAGATCTCCCTGCACCACAATTAATACCTGAGATGTTGGTTGCATGGCCTAGTAAAATCCAAACACAATTCATGACAATACTTCTCTTATGTCACTTCCAGAATTCAGTCTCTCAGGGGAATCATACCAGAGTTCAAGCCCAGGTGGACCCAGTCATCTGTTCCAAGCACCAAACAAATTACCACAATTCAAAACAAAATGCTCCCACATGCCCCTTATCTTATTTCATGTAGACACTCATCATAACATCTGGATGGAGGTTTCCATGAGGGGCACAGCACAAGACAGTGTCCAAAATAACCTTTCTTGCCCCTCATTTGCCTAAAGTCAGTGTGGCCTGGAAATCCTGACTGTGAACCAGGAGTGATCAAATACGCCTGCCGTTAATACTCCTTGGCTTCTCCAATTTGATGCCTACTGACTGTGGGGTTTAGAATCTTTATGTAAACTGGATTCATGAGAAAACCCAAGCACCTATGGGCTAAACTCTGCAGGGCTTTAAAGAACTCATTTGACCCAAAGGATCCCTATTTTCACTTGATGGATGTCAGGAATCTTAGAGAAGAAGGTGAGAGTCTTCATCCACAATAACTGCTCTTTTGGCCATTTTGGTTTTGGATGCACCCATGGGATCTTTCTTTAGATCCATCAGGTGCTGAAAATCTAAGCCACAGCCTCACACAGGGCCAAGAGGGTGATTCAGACACATCCCTTTCCAAAGCAATTAAGCAAAGAGCAAAACACACACAGACATTATAAAGTGGCAATATATATGCCAATTGAAATTCATGATGAAATATATATCGTCCACAGATCCAAAAATATTAATTTTACTGAACATGGATTTATGAATAATGTTGTTAAACTAGAAAGGTTACCCTTAGGTTGAATTTTAAGATCCAATAGCATTTAGGAGGAGTGATCTCTTGTCATAATTTGTATCTGCCATGTCAACCACCTCACAAGAATGTATATGTGATACCAGGTAGGATTCTATATGTTTATATAAAAATACATGTGATGAATAGGCTACAGAGAAAGGGATAGAGGAATTCACATATTTATTAACTTAAAAAACACAAGGAGAACTATTTCAATTAAAAATTAACTAGATTTATAACACCTACCCTACATAATGCAAAAGGAAAGTCCAACTATACACCATGCCTCTTCTGAACTGCTTGTATTTCTATTGTGTTTGTATGCACTGTGGGTTTCAAGAACCATTAAATGTTGAGGAAGCTCATTTGAATGAAACTCTGGAGAACTCTCATAGGCAAGGCTTCCCAAAGAGTGACCAAAAGGTTAGATATAGCCAGGCCCATTGAGGTCTACAATGTGAGGTCCATGTGTGTTTTGACTCTCAACTATGGCTACCAAGTCTTTAAGAATAAAATCATGGGATATCTTGGCTGAAATTCTCAGTGCTCTGTGGAAATCCACCCTCGTCCTTGATCTTAGTTTCCAAGGGCGACTCTCATGCTTGGCCTCCTAAAATATCACCACAATTCATGGCAATACTTCTCTGAGTTCAGTTCCAGAAGTCAGTCTCTAAGGGGAATCACACAAGAATTCAAGCCCAGGTGGACCCACTCATCTCTTCCAACCATCACACAAATGACCACAATTAATACCAAAACACTCTCACATGGCCCTCCTCTTCTTCTATAAAGGCACTCATCATAACATCTGGCTGGAGGTTTCCATGAGGGGCACAGCCCAAGACAGTGTCCCAAATAAGCTCCCTTGCCACTCATTTGCCTAAATTCAGGGTGGCTTGGACACCCTTCTTGTCCACCAGGAGTGATCTGAAAGGGTAAAATAAATTGAAATTAAAGTGTAAAAGTTGAAGTGTAAAAGACTGGGTTTTGTAAAGTTTCTAAGCTGCAAGGCCTGAGTTAAAATGTAAAGGACCAGGTATTGTTAAGTTCCTATGCTACATGCAAAACCTGAAATTCCTGTAGCTTGTAGTACAATTCCCAACTGCCCAGTAAATATTCCCCCTGACCGCCTGGTTATTTAATAACCTAGGACCCTGTGTGGCCTGGCACATAGGCATTGCAAGGCCTAAAGCAATCTGTTTGAATGTGTACCTCGCTTTAGAACTGACCTATCACTCCTGCCTCACCTGTTCTTGCCAATGAGTGAACTAATCATGTTTAGGAATTGTTGTTTGATTTTTCTGCGGTGTATGTTGATTTCTTAAAGGAGACTGTGATATATGTAAAGTCCCGCCCTCCCCAAAAAGTGTACTTAAGCACTGCTCAACCCCTGCTCGGGGCTCTGGGCTGCTCTCCCTTCTTGAGTGAGCACGTAGCCCCAGCATGCTGGATTGGATCCTCAATGAACGCCTTTTTCTGTTGCATGAGCTGTGGTCTCTTGGTGGTCTCTTCCTCCGACGTTCACCGGATCCTTACATTTGGTGCGTTGGCCGGGAATCACGCAGCATAGGACAAGGACACCCCAACATTCCCCTCTGGGGGTAAGTAAGGCGCTTCTTTCCATTTTTCCTTGCGATCGCTCAGAGCTTTTTGTTCAGGTTCCGTTTTTCCGTTTTTGGTTTGGGTTGGCAGAGTGGCTGCCAGCGGAGAACGTAAGTTCCCCCTGTCAGTGGTGGACAAACGTGTCCTAAAGCCACAGACCACGTCCTCGCAAGGGATGCCTTGGAGGACTCAGGGAGTGATGGATGTGCCCTCATTGGGTGAGGAGGGACGGATGAGCCCACATTAGGTGACTCTGCTGCCAACCCATCATATCTTGCTGGCTATTTTTTCTCTCAGGTTGAATTCACTGTCTGGCTTTGTGGTCTAACCCATCAGGTTTTGCCAGTTACTAGGTTCTAATCTTTACTTCTGAACTCGTGTTAAATGTTACCTGTGTGTACATGTTTGTGTCACGTTTGTATTGTCCTTGTCTCTGTTTGAGAAACTCTCATTATGGGACAAAGCCATTCCATGCCTCTGTCCTTGAAGCCTTTCCTGGTCCCTGCCTCCAATCCGACACCGTCACCCAGGATCCTATCACTCAAACCTTCTACTCCTTCCCCTCTTCCCTCCATTCTCCCTGAGTCACAAGATTGTAGATCTTGGGGTTGTGAACAAACGGGAGCTGCATGATGGTCTTTGTGTGTCTTTTTATCTGAGTTTCTGTTAAATGTGATGGCATTGTTTGGACCGATGCAGAGTCCCGAGTTCCAACCTGCCTTACATATGTGGAAGTTACTTTAGCTAAATTTTAAACTAATGCTTCTCCTGTGAGGGACCAAAAGTCAATAGAACCGCCAGTTTTTCTGTTCTCACCTTTTGCACCTCTCTTAGCTGTGTTTTAAAGAACTTTGATAAACTTTACTCCCCTTTGTTAAGCAAGATTACGGAAGCAGTGATTTTTTTCTTCCCGTAGTTGGCTTGAGCATGCCCACTGCAGAGGGAAATGTCTGGGGTCAAAGAACTTTGATATCTCGCTTAAACTTTTCTCAAAACCCTGTCCTCATTATTAAATTGGCATTAATTGGCTTTGGGATGGGAACCAAGCCTTCAGTCATAAATTTTGACACCCCAGAGGGGACTTTAAATAAACCCCACTCTGCCCTCTTGGGGAAGCCTAGCACTCAAAACAACTGCAAGCAGAGGATGAAATTTTTGGGAGCTGACTACTGCAAAGTTGGGAGACATAGAATATGCCTGGTGCCTGGGGTCAAAGCAAACCAGAGGAACTAATCCTGTAAGTAAATGGTGAGGCTAAGGGACTCCCAGCAGCTGACAGAGCCATTTTGCTGTGGGGAACTCCCTTATTCCTTACGTGCACTTTAAGGATTTCTCCACCTCTGTTTACTTAACAAAAGGGACAATGAATGCATTAATATGTTGATATTATAGATTTTTTCTTGGGGATGATCTAGGGTGAATGTGTATCTAAAAATGATTTTTTTTTTATTTTAACCATCTCGTATCTAAATGGGTTTCTAAAGCATTGCACTATGTTACAGTTAAAAGTTGGGTTTAAACAATTGTTTAGTTTGATTTCAGGTAGTTCATGCTAGGAAACTTAAATACTTAGGATAAAAAATAATTAAAGAGTTTTAATTTTGAACTAGGCAGCCTGAAAAAATTTCACTAGATATACCAGTGCATTAACTTGGGAAGAGATAATAAATTATGATATGGTATCTATTCCCATCAGTGTGTAAGATTTTAAAAAATGGTACTAAATTAAAACGTTGGTCTGGCTTATTGAAATGACATTAATTAGCAACAGTCTTGGAAATTTTTAAAGCTTAATTTCGGATACACATGGTAGTGTGTGGTTCTTTTTAAAAAATTTTCAGCCAATTTAATGTAACTTAATACTATTAGAAACTTCATAACAAAGAAAGGGGCTTAACGATCCTATAGAAACTTCTTCTGATGGTGGCTTTAATATTATCAAAAAATGATCCTATTTTTAGTTTTGTGTGAGCAAGTTTTTCTAGTGTAGAAAAATCTAAAGATATAAAATTTTGAGAATTACATCTTAAACTTGCATCAAAATTTTCAACATCCAAACCTGGAAATTATGACTTATAGCTAAAATGCCTCAGGCCTGAGGTTTCTGCTACGAATTCCAGTCTTTTCAGTTTTCCAGACCTCAGCAAGGACTTAAGTTGATATGCAAATAAAAGAAGCCTGCAGCACTCAGCAGGAGACAGATAAAAAAGAGTAAATGTGTCTTTTTACCTGAACTCAAACTAGACCTAACCAAAAAATTATATTATACGGTATTTACTAATTACTGGCCAGTCATCTTTTTTAGGACTCTTGCTTTTCTTAGATTCTGTATTTTTTTTTTGAACTCATGATCTTGATTCTGCTGATGGGTTAATGTTTTCTGATCAGTTCTATTTTTGATCGACTCTGGAGTTTTTAGCATTTCAATGGAGATTTCACCTGAAAAAGCTACAAGGCTTTTATTATTGTGTTATGTGTTACATTTGTGTTACGTGTTGTATGTTGGTATGTCTGTATGTGTGTATGTCCATATATCATGCAGTGATATGACAATTGACAGATGAGGAGCACTCATGAAAAATTTAAGAATGTATCCAAATGTCTTTGATTCACGTGATTCATATGTTTTAATTCAAATTGGGTAAACAGATAAAAATAAAGATGTCTTTAAAATTAGGCCAATAAGTTTTCTAGGTTTTCAAAAAGGCCCTAATAAAATGTAGATGTCTATAAAATAATCTGCCTAAATTCAGAAATTTACAAGTATTGTATTGAAATGTGAACAGAAAGAGGTTAGTAGATGAAAAAGAGAAACTAAAAGGTTCCAGATATAGATCTAATAGAGGAAAAATGTGTTTCTGGATAAGAGAGTCTATATGATTAAGTAATTAAAGGGGTTTAAGTAAATAATAAAAAAAGGTTTGTGTAACTTGGTTATATGTGTAAGTTTTGAGCAAGTAATCTTAAAAAAATAAACAGCTGGTAAAACAAGTACTGTTTTTATAAAATTGTGCCATGTTATTTCTTTAAAATCTATACTTGTTTAATACAAAAACATCAATGTAATTGTGGTGTTAATGTGTTCATATCTTCCAGGTATACAAGTCTGTAAGGTAGAAGCTTCCAAAGACCATTGTATCAAGCTGGTGTTCTAAGGTTGTATGGTAATTCTAGGCTTAAAAGAAAAACATGTTGGAGATTTATGTATATCATTTGTGTTCTATAATTGGACTTGTTATCAATAAGATATGTACAGTTCCATGTTACTTTTTACACTGAGATGCAATTTAAAAGTATTTTTAACTTAATGAGAGACAAATCTGTGAAGGTTTTATTGTAAACACAAAGGTAATACCCAATCATTTCCATGTGAAAACTGTTTTCTTCAGGCTTCACAAAGGGGTGTCCTGAGACAAAGACTTTCCTGATATTCAGGGCAACATAACAATAGGTAATCAAAAGGCCCAAAGCAGGGTTTCTCCACTGAGACTTTACTGGCTACACTGATATCTGAGTTTTCTGAGATGCTTGCCATTCCCTTCAGCTATCCAGTATATGGCCATGTCACAGATCTTGGAAGTGGTTCATATATTGGACACAAAATCATGAGCCTATTCTGGAGAGTGGCCAGAATTCAGGAAGAAAACAGGAACGTAGGAAGATAGTTGGTGTTGCCCATTGATAAGGCAAGCCACACTCCATTTATAAATTGTGCCGGATGAATGCTGGGAAGTTTTCTCCTTGAGAGGATACACCCATTGAGGCATTCTCTTTTCTAATGTCTACAACCACGGACACAGTGGGATACACAGACCTAAAAACACTCGCCTTGTCAAAGGACTAACTAGAAACACTCCACTCCAAACCAAACACACCCCCTTTCCTAACTATTCTCAGAACAAAAGAAAAAACCACAAACCCATACCCACAACCACAAAGGCACCTCCTTCCCCCAAGTAGGTCTGGAACTATCCAGAGTGTCCTCTGACCGGAGGGCCATACTATGTTCCCCAGAAATTGTCTGTCCTGTCTCAGATCTGGGCTCCTTGGTCAACTCTGTGAAGTTTTCAGGAGCCAGCAGTGAGCCTCTACCTGTTTTCTCCGGAAGGGCCGCTCTTCAGAATTTTTCTGGAATTTGGCCATTCTCACATAAGTAGGTACCACAAAAGACTGACTCTGTCCTCGGAAAATCCAAACAAGTGAGAACACTGGAACTGGTGCTGGGACTGGGTCTTGGTGCCTGGCTTCCTGGAACCCAAATTTGGAGAGTTCCATCAACAAGGATGTGAGGTGAGGTCACTTCCTTTAGTAACTGAATGAGGTCACTTCCTTGGCAACCAATTTGTCCTAACATTTGCTTCCTAAGGTCTCATAACATGGAGGATGTCCCTACTACCTGTGACACTTTCACAAGTTAGAATAGTATAGAAACCATAGTCACCTGGGAACAGCTCTCCACAAAGGCCTAGTTTGGTTCATCTCCTCTACCTTAAGAAGAGAGAATCTGATTCAGACACAACCCTTCATCCTGACCAGGTTGTTTGCCATGGAAGATGCCTTTTGCTCTATCATGTCCTTCATAGCTGCCTACATCTTCTCCAGGGATCATTTCTGCATGGAACTTTGAAGTTTTCAGCAGGTGGAAGATCCCCTGCATTCCTGTATTGTAAGACCAAACCTTTCCCTGCTTTTCTGAACACTTAGATTGAGGGAACAGTGTATGGTTAGGGTTAATAATATGTTCAATTAAAACCAAAATACTCCCACATGGCCCTCATTTTCTTCCATGTAGACATTCATCATAACCTCTGGCTGGAGGTTTCCATAAGGGGCGCAGCCCAAGACAGTGTCCAAAATAAGTTCCCTTTCCCCTCATTTTCCTAAAGTCAGGGTTTCCTGGACACCCTTCCTGTAAACCAGGATTGATCAAATAGGCCTGCCAGTAATACTGCTCTGTTTCTTCATTTTGAAGCCTACTGACTGTGAGGTATAGATTCTTTATGTGATTTGGAGTCATGTGAGAACCCAAGCACTGCTGCAGGGCTTTGAAGAACTCATTTGTCTCAAAGGATCCCTCTACTTACTTGATGGAGGTCAGGAACCTAACAGAGGAAGCAAGAGACTTCATCCACAATGACTGATCTTTTTGCCATTTTGGTTTTGGATGCACACATGGGATCTTTCTTTAGATCCATCAGGTGCTGAAAATCAAAGCCACAGCCTCTCTCAGAGCCGAAAGGATGATTCAGACACATCCCTTTCCAAAGCAATTAAGCAAAGAGCCACAGGTGATGCTCATTCATTTCCAATTGAAAGCAGTTTTTTTCAGGCTTCACAAAATGGTGGCCTGAGGAAAAGACCTTCCTGACATTCAGGTCAACAGAACAGTAGGTTAGCAAAAGGCACAAAGCAGGGTTTCTCTACTGAGACTTTACTGGTCACACTGATATCCGAGTTTTCTGAGATGCTCCCAATTCCCTTTATCTATCCAGTACATGGCCATGTCACAGAACTCGACAGAGGTCCATATCTTGGACAAAAAAACATGAGCCTATTCTGGAGAGTGGCCAGAATTCAGGAAGAAAACAGGAACTAAGGAAAGAAGTAGGTGTTGCCCATATAAGGCAAGCCACAGTCCATTCATAAATTGGGCAGGATGTGTGCTGAGATGCTTTCTACTAGACAGGACACATCCATTGATGCATTCACTTTTCTAATATCTACAACCACGGAAAAAGTGGGAAACACAAACATAGAAACACTCGCCATGTCAAATGACTTACCAAAAACAGTCCACTCCAAACCAAACATACTGCCTTTCCTACCTATTCTCAGAACATGATACAAAACTACAAATTCACACCCACACCCACAAAGGCACCTCCATTACCCAAGTAGGTCTGTGACTATCCAGAGTGTCCTCAGACTGGTGGGCCTTACTCTGCTCCCTCGAAATGGACTTTCCTGTCTCAGATCAGGTCTCCTTTACCAACTCTGTAAAGTTGTCAGCATCAATCAGTGAGTCACTACCTGCTTTCTCAGGAAAGGCCCCTCTTCAGAGCTTTCCTGGCATTTAGCCATCCACACATCAGTATGTACCAAGAAAGACCGACTTTGTCCTTGGTAAATCCAAACAAGTGAACCCACTGGGACTGGGACTGGGACTGGCTCTGAGTGCCTGGCTTCCTGGATCCCAAGTTCAGAGAGTTCCATCACCAAGGAAGTGAGGTAGGTCACTTCCTTCAGGAACCGAATGAGGTCACTATCTTGGCAACCACTTTATCCTAAATTTGCTTCCAAGGGTCCCATGAGAGAGAGGCTGCCCCTACTTCCTGTGTCACATTCACAAGATAGAATGGTATATCAACCATAGGCACATGTTAACAGCTCTCCACACAGACCTGGTTTGGTCCATCTTCTCTACATTAAGAAGAGAGAGGCTTATTCAGACACATCACTTCATCCTGACCAGGTATTTTACCAAGGAAGATATCTGTTGCTCTCTCAGGTTCTTCATAGCTGCCTACATCTTCTCCAGGGTTTATTTCTGCATGGAACTTGAGGTTCTCAACAGGTGGAAGATCCCCTATCTACCTGTATTATAACATCAACTCTGTCCCTGCTCTTCGTAAAGTTAAATTGAGGGAACAGTGCATGGTTAGGGTTAATAGCATGTTCGATTTGGGTTAGGAATCATTCTGTGAGATGAATAATGGTATTGGGAACCTCCGATATTACAAGCATATATAGGTGTAATATAAGTATGAAAACAGAAATCTAGGAAAGATTTCAAACCCAGATGAACATTGGGCCCTTGATTGGGATACTTAGCTTTGAATTATTTCCGCAAAGTTGTCTCAGATAAATCGATATACAATGGTATAGGACCTTGTACCTTGGATGACTGAATGAAGAAGAGATCGTCCAGACAAAAAGAGATAGTTCGAAAAGTTATTTAGATATAGGGTTTTGGTTAGAGAGTGAATGTAAATGTCAGCATATGTGAAGAGTCAGTCACAGTGATGAACTGGGGAAAATGTGTAGGAAAGCAGATATCAATAGAGACATTAGGAAATCAGGGAAAGTACAAAGTGAGTGATAGGATAAGATGTTTTTAACATGGTTGAGTTTGAATATATAATCTTAGGAAGAAACAAATATGTAGTCACCAATAGGAATGATATTTGAGATCATTAGTTAATCAGGACATGGATGTTGTTAGTAATACATGCTCACATTAAATTTAGGCTTTGGTACAATCATAAGGGTGTCCTTTGCATTTTGTGTCAGGAATATTACTGTGATAAAATGTGTATGTATATCAGGTGACTAGAGTATTTCTTCCACCAATTCTTAAAGCAATATTGTAAAGACTTATAAATTAGTATTTGGGATACAAATAGGTATACCATCGGTCTATGAATATAGAGATGATGCCTTAATAGACCATACTGTGAATAAATAATATAACTGGTTCAAACTTTAAATAATGGATTGAATTGATATCTGAAAATATATAGGAAATCTTATATTGATATACATAAGTTCATTCTAACCAGTTATACATCTAATGGTAATTTTAGCATTATGGTTTATGATGAAGAGTGTGGGAGTTTTGCTTCAAAAATGATTATGGAAATCGAAAATAATATGTTTGGAAATAATCTCATGCAAAGAACACTCAAGAAACATGGAGGAATACATATGTTCTGAAGCAGCAAGTAATTGCAAGTGAACCAAATGCGTACAGATTTGTGAACTTGTGGATGAAAAGTATTATCCTATGATGTCCATAAACTGAAGAAATTGTAATGTACCAGTGTTGAATAAAAATGAACTTCAAAATACACATCATGTCCCATAGGATTTTACTTGCATTGATGTTAAACTGGGTCAGTTACTGTACAAATATTAGTATTTGTAAGCACCATTCACCAAAGTTAGTTTTCAGTACTGGGAAATAAATATGTATTTCATGTGGATGAATATTTCTGAGAATAATCTTGTGAAAATTTGATTATAAATCCACATATAGGAACATGAGTTAAATTAATGAGTGTATAATAAGACACATATATTTCATATTTTGAATAATCTGGAGAAAAAAAAATATATATATATAGATACAAACACAGACATTAAAATGTAGTAATATGTATGCCAATCAAAATTCATTATGAAATATATATCATCCTCATATCCAAAAATATTCTTTTTACTGAGCATGGATTTATGTATAATGCTGTTCATCTAGGAAATTCACCAATACGTTGAATTTTCAGTTCCATCAGTATTTAGGGGGAGTGATCTCTTCTCACAATCTGTATCATCCTAAAACAGCAAGCTCACAAGAATGTACGTGTGATACCAGGTAGGATACTAAATATGCATAATAAAATTCATGAGATGATTAGGCTACAGAGAAAGGGAGACAGAAATGTACATATGTATTAACTTTAAAAACTCATGGAGAAGTATTACAATAAAAAGTTGACTAGATTTATAACACATACACTTGATAAAGCAGAAGGCAAGTCCTAGTATACACCATGCCTCCTATGTACGGCCTGTATTTCTATTCTGTTAGGTTTCTTTTTCTACATCATATTAAGATTAGTAGTCAGAGTCTAGTAGGGTATGGGTTAGTGACAGGGATTCAGTATTTCTAATGGAAAATAGGAAAATGAATCTAATGTGTATGCAAATATTTGCTAGACAAAAATCTTCCCACTGTCCTCCAAAACAATGCCTTGATATTTCCTTCACCACAAGTAATACACAATTAGTGGAGAAGAGTTTGAAAATCTGTGAATATATATCTGGAAAAGAAAATGCTCAGGGGTTCACAACCTTGGAGGTGGTAGAGGAATTTCCAAAAGTAAGGTACAGGGTAAACACTCCACAAACATGGAACTCTGGTGGCCTAATGAGTTTTTGAGAAACTGCCTCTGAGTTTGGGCCCTTGAAAAATTTGTTGTTGTCAGGAGCTTTAGCTTCCTTTGTATTGAGACCATCAAACCTGGGTTGGCATCTATGTGACCTGGATGACATGGTTCCTTATATGCTATTGAACATGAGGAAGAAGTACTGAATTTTCCCTTTGTTAGTAAACTGAGGACACTGGGGTCTAAGTGTCTAACCATGTGATCTGTGAAGCCATTTGGTCATACTCCACTTTTCGTGGTGTTTCTTACTGCTGCACTGGGAGTTTGGTATTGGCTTCACGTAATACAAGGAGAAAAACTGGGACACAGTGCTAGAGGGAGTACTCTCACGTGTAGTGGTTGAGGGTCTGCAGGAGAATGCACCAACCAGGCTTCTATCCCAAAAAGCTTGCACCCATGTCCATAGCAACCTGATTCTGAACATTGCCCTTAAACCTCTCCATATAACAAGGTCCCTTTACTTGTAAGGTTCTGCTGGCTGCAACATGTCAGTCACAAGTCATTCGGAAACCAATGGCAGAACCACGTGTCCCCACGACAGATGTTTTATCATACACCTGCCCACCACTGCTCTGGGCCCACTAATCAGCAGGCTCCAACTTTCTGGCACCTCTGTTCTCACCATTTTCATGAAACCCAGTCAATCAATGCAATGTCTGGTACACTCATGATCAGCAACAGATATCCAAAGGTTCTCCAGTGCCATCTGTTCATGGAAATTTAAAAAATTCATGGTATTTATCTAGCCAATTTTCAAGGATGAAGTTGGAGGCACTGTGGCTTTCAATTTATTCAGGAACCATGAAATGGTGAGGAAGCTTATTTCAATTAAAGCTCGGGAGAACTCTCAGAGGCAAGGTTTCCCAAAGAGTGGCCAAAAGGTCACATTAAGCCAGGCCCATTGAGGTCTACAATTGAGGTCCATGTGTGTTTTGACTCTCAACAATGGCTGCCACGTCTTTCTGAATAAAGTCATGTGATATCCTGCCTGAGATTCCCAGTGCTCTTTGGAAAGCTATCCTGAGCCTAGATCTCAGTCTCCAAGGGCAACTCTCATGTGTGGCCTCCTAAAATCCCAACACAATTCATGTCAATACTTCTCTGAGTTCATTTCAGTCTCTAAGGGGAATCACTCCAGAGTTGAAGTCCATGCGGACCCAGTCATCTCTTCCAACCACCACACAAATGACCACAATTAAACCAAAACACTCCCACATGGCCCTCATCTTCTTCAATATAAACTCTCATCATAACCTCTTGCTGGAGGTTTCCATGAGGGGCGCAGCCTAAGGAAGTGTCCAAAATAAGCTCACTTGCCCCTTATTTGCCTAAACTCAGTGTGGCCTGGAAACCCTTTCTGTGAACCAGATGTGATAAAATAGGCCTGCCATTAATACTGCTCTACTTCTCCAATTTGAGGCCTACTCTCTGTGGGGCATAGATTCTTTATGTGAATTGGGGTCATGAGAAAATCAAGCACCTATGGGCTACCCTCTGCAGGGCTTTGAAGAACCCATTTCAGTGAGTCGAGGAATTGGACCAAATGTTCTTTAGATATAGGGTTTTTGTTAAAGAGTGAAAGTAAATGTCAGCATATTTGAAGAGTCAGTCACAGTGATGAACTGGGGAAAATGTGTAGGAAATCAGATATCAATAGAGACATTAGGAAATCAGGCAAAGTACAAAGTGAGTGATAGGATAAGACATTTTTAAAAGGGTTCAGATTCAATATTTAATCTTAGGAAAAAACAAATATGTAGTCACCAATAGGAATGATATTTGAGATCATTAGTTAATCAGGACTTGGATGTTGTTAGTAATACATGCTCACTTTCAATATAGGCTTTGGTACAATCATAAGTGTGTCCGTTGCATTTTGTGTCAGGAATATTACTGTGATAAAATGTGTATGTATATCAGGTGACTAGAGTATTTCTTCCACCAATTCTTAAAGCAATATTTTAAAGACTTATAAATTAGTATTTGGGATACAAATAGGTATACCATCGGTCTATGAATATAGAGATGATGCCTTAATAGACCATACTGTGAATAAATAATATAACTGGTTCAAACTTTAAATAATGGATTGAATTGATATCTGAAAATATATAGGAAATTTTATATTGATATACATAAATTCATTCTAACCAGTTATACATCTAATGGTAATATTAGCATTATGGTTTATCATGAAGAGTGTCTGAGTTTTGCTTCAAAAATGATTATGGAAATCAAAAATAATGTGTTTGGAAAGAATCTTATGAAAAGAACAGTCAAGAAACATGGAGGAATACATGTGTTCTGAAGTAGGAAGTGATTGAAAGTGAACCAAATGCCTATAAATTTGTGAAATTGTGGATGAAAGGATATATCCTATAATGTCCATAAACTGCAGAAATAGTAATGTATCAGTGTGGAATAAAAATGAACTTCAAAATACACATCATGGTCCCATAGGTGTCTACTTGCATTGATGTGAAACTGGGTCAGTCACTGTGGAAATATTACGATTTGTATGCACCATTCACTGAATTTAGTTTTCAGTACTAGGAAATAAATATGTATTTAAGGTGGATGAATATTTCTAAGAATTATTTTGTAAAAATTTGATTATAAATCCACATACACACACATGAGTGAATTTAGAAAGTGTATAATAAGACACATATATTTCATATTTTGGAAAATCTAAAGAGTAGATATCTATATCTATATAGATAGATAGATAGATAGATAGATAATTAGATACTCACATACACAGACATTAAAATGTAGCAATATATATGCCATTCGAAAATCATAATAAAATAGATATCATCCACGTATCCAAAAATATTCATTTTACTGAACATTTATTTATGCATAATACTGTTCATATAGGAAATTCACCCATAGGTAGAATTTCCAGTTCCATCAGTATTTAGAGGGAGCGATCTCTTCTCACAATTTGTATCTTCCAAAATAAGCAAGCTCACAAGAATGTACATGTGATACCAGGTAGAATTCTAAAGATGCATTAAAAAATACATGTGATGAATAGGCTACAGAGAAAGTGAGACAGAAATTTACATATGTGTTAATTTTAAAAACTCATGGAGAAGTATTACAATGAAAAGTTGACTAGATTTATAACACATACCATTGATAAAGCCGAAGGCAAGTCCAAGTATACACCATGACTCCTATGAAAGGCCTGTATTTCTATTCTGTTAAGTTTCTTTTTCTCCATCATATTTTGATTAGTAGTCAGAGTCTAGTAGGGTATGGGGTAGGGTCAGGGATTCAGTATTTCAAATGGAAAATAGGAAAATGAATCTAATGTGTATGCAAATATGTGCTACACAAAAATCTTCCCACTCTCATCCAGAACAATGCTTTGACATTACCTTCGCCCCAAATAAGAAACAATTAGTGGAGAAAAGTTAGAAAATCTGTGAATACATATGTGGAAAGGAAAATGCTCAGGAGTTCACAAACTTGTAGGAGGTAGAACGGGTTACAAAAAGAGAGAGGGTAAACACTCCACAAACATGGAGCTCTGCTAGCCTTTTTGAGAAACTGCCTCTGAGCTTGGGCAGTTAAAATATATGTTGTTGTCAGGAGCTTTAGCTTCCTTTGTAGTGAGACCATCAATTCTGGGTCTCCATCTATGTGACCTGGATGACATGGTTTTTTATTTTCTAGTGAACATGAGGCAGCAGTGCTGAATTCTCTCTTTGTAGGTAAACTTTGGCCACTGGGGTCTAAGTATCTAACTGTGTTTTCTGAAAAGCCATTTGGTCATTATCCACTTTCGTGGTGTTTTTTACTGCTGCACTGTGAGTTTGGTATTGGCTTCACGATATACAAGGAGTTCTACTGGGACACAGTGCTGGAGGATGTACTCTCACGTGTGGTGGGTTACTAAAATGCACCAGTGGGGCTTCAATCCCACATAGCTTTTCAACTTGACAATAGCAACCTGATTCTGGACATTGGCAGGAATCCTCTCCATATAATAAGATGCCTTTACATACAGTCTGCTGGCTGTACCATGTCAGTCACAAGTGATTTCTAAGCCAATGGCAGATCCACGTGGCCCCACCAGAAATGTTTTTTTCACACACCTACACTCCACTGCTCTAGGCCCACTAGTCTGCAGGCTCCAACTTTCTGGCATCTATGTTCTACACTTTTTCCATGAAACCCAGTCAATCAAGGCACTGTCTGGTACAGTCATGATCAGCAACAGGACATCCAGAGGTTCTCCAGTGCAACCTGGTCATGGTAATTTCAAAAAATTCATGGTATTTATCTAGATATTTTTCAATAATGAAGTTGGAGGCACTGTGGGATTCAATTTATACAGGAACCATTAAAAGGTGAGGAATCTCATTTCAATGAAAGGTCTGGAGAACTCTCACAGGCAAGGCTTCCCAAAGAGTGGGCAAAAGGTCACATGAAGCCAGGCCCATTGAGGTCTACAATGTGAATTCCATGTGTGTTTTGACTCTCAACTATGGCTGACAATCTTTCAAAATAAAATCTTGTGATATCCTGGCTGAGATTCCCAGTGCTCTGTGGAAAGTCACCCTGGGCCTAGATCTCAGTTTCCAATGGCGAATCTCATGCTTGGCATCCAAAAATCTCAACACAATTCATGGCAATACTTCTCTGAGCTCAGTTCCACAACTCAGTCTCTAAGGGGAATCACAACAGAGTTCAAGCCCAGGTGGATCCAGGCATCTCTTCCAATTGCCACACAAATGACGACAATTAAAACCAAAACACTCCCACAGGGCCCTCTTCTTCTTTTGTATAGACACTAATCATAACCTCTAGCTGGAGGTTTCCATGAGGGGCACAGCCCAAGACAGTGTCAAAAATAATCTCACTTGCCCCTCATTTGCCTAAAGTCAGGGTGGCCTGGACAACATTCCTGTGAAACAGAAGTGATCATATAGGACTGCTGTTAATACTGCTCCACTTCTCAAATTTGAGGCCTACTGACTGTGGGGTATAGATTCTTTGTGTGAATTGGAGTCATGAGAAAACGCAAGCACCTATTGTCCAGCCTCTGCAGGGCTTTGAAGAACTCATTTGACACAAATGATCCCTATTCTCACTTGATGGAGGTCATTAATATTACAGAGGAAGGCAAGAGGCTTCATGTACAATGACTGATCTATTTTTCCATTTTGGTTTTGGATGCCCACATGGGATCTTTCTCTAGATACATCAGGTGCTGAAAATCTAAACCACAGGCTCACACAGGGCCAAGTGGCTGATTCAGACAAATCCCTTTCCAAAGCAATGAAGTAAAAAGCCACAGGTGATTCCCATTCATTTCCATTTGAAAACTCTTTTCTTCAGGCTTCACTAAGGTTTGGCCTGAGGCAAAGACCTTTCTGACATTCAGAGCAACAGAACAATAGGTAATCAAAAGCCCCCAAGCAGGGTTTCTCCTAGGAGACTTTCCTGGTTACTCTGATATGTGAGTTTTCTGAGATGCTCGCCATTCCCTTCAGCTATCCAGTACATGGCTATGTCACAGAGCTTGGAGGTGGTACGTATCTTGTACAAAAATACATGATACTAATCTTTAGAGTGGCCAGAATTCAGGAAAAAAATGAGAACATAGGTAGATAGCAGGTGTTGCCCATGGATAAGGCAAGCCTCATTCCATTCATTAATTGGGAAGGATGCATACTGGGAAGTTTTCTACTAGACAGGACACACCCAATGAGCTATTTTCTTTTCTAATATCTACAAAGAAAAACACAGTGGGATACACAGACACAGAAACAGTCTCCTTGTCAAATGACTTACTAGAAACAGTCCACTCCATACCAAACAAACCTCCATTTTTACCTATTCTCAGATCATGAGAAAAAACCACAAACACAAACCAACACCCACAAATGCACCTCCTTCTTCCAAGTAGGTCTGTGACTATCTGGAGTGTCCTCTGACTGGTAGGACATACGATGTAACCCAGAAATGGCCTTTCTGTCTCAGATCTGGTCTCCTTCGTCAAATCTGTGAATTTGTAAGGAGGCAGTGGTGAGCCAATTCCTATGCTCTCAGGAAAGACCCCTCTTCAGAGCTTTCTTGGTATTTGGCAACCCTTACATCAGTAGGTACCAAGAAAGACTGACTCTGTCCTTGGTAAATCCAAAGAAATGAGCCCACTGTGACTGCGACTGGGACTGGTTCAGGGTGCCTGGCTTCCTGGATCACAAAATTCAGAGAGCTCCATCACCAAGGAAGTGAGGTGAGGTCACTACCTTCAGAAAATGAATGAGGTCACTGTCTTGGCCACCACTTTGTCCTAACAGTTTCTTCCTATTGTCTCCTGACATGGAGGCGGCCCTACTTCCTGTGATACTTTCACATGTTAGAATGGTATAGAAACCATAGTCACCTGGGAACAGCTCTCCACACAGGCCTAGTTTGGTCCATCTTCCCTACATTAAGAATAGAGAGGCTGACTCAGACACATCCTTTCATCCTGACCATGTTGTTTGCCATGGAATATTACTTTTGTTCTCTCAGGTCCTTCATAGCTGCCTGCATCTTCTCCAGGGATAATTTCTGCATGGATTTTGAGGTACTCAGCAGGTGGAAGATCTCCTAACTTACTGTATTGTAATACCAACTATGTCCCTGCTCTTCTGTAAAGTGAGATTGAGGGAATATTGTATGGTCAGGGTTAATAGCATGTTCGATTTGGGTTGGAAATCATTCTGCTGGATGAATAATTGTATTGAGAACCAGCGATATTTATAAGAATATAGAGGGAAAACATAAGTATGAAAACAGAAATCTAGGTAATATTTGAAGCCCAGAAGGATTTGGACCCTTGATTGGGATCCTTAGCTTGAGTTATGTTTTGCACCGAGGTCTCAGTTAAATTGATATACAATGGCATAAGACCCTGTACCTCAGATGATTAAATGTAGAAGAGAACATCCAGTCAAAAAGGGATTGTGTGTAGGATTAGGAAGATAGTCAGTAGGTTTAGGAGGAAGAGTGAGTCTAGGATTTGGACCAAATGTTCTTTAGCAATACGGTTTTGGTTAGAGAGTGAATATAAATGACACCATATGTGAAGAGTCAGGCACAATGATGAACTGGGGAAAATATGTAGGAAAGCAGACATCAATAGAGACATTAGGAAATCTGGCAAAGTATAACATGATAGGATTAGAGATTTTCAACAGGGTTGAGGTTGAATACATAATCTTAAGAAGAAACCAATTTGTAGTCACCAATAAGATTGACATTTGAGAGCATTAGGCAACCTGGACATGGATATATTTAGTAATCCATGTTCACATTCCATTGAGGTTTTGGTACAATCATAAGGGTGACCTTCGCATTTTGTGTCCAAAATATTACTGTGATAATATGTATATGAAGATCAGGTGACATGAGTATTTCTTCCACCATTTCTGGGGGAAATATTTTGAAAAGATATAAATTAGTACTGGGGATACTAATAGGCTTACCCTGTGTTCATGAATATAGAGAT
This sequence comes from Callospermophilus lateralis, assembly GCF_048772815.1. NCBI lineage: Eukaryota > Metazoa > Chordata > Mammalia > Rodentia > Sciuridae > Callospermophilus > Callospermophilus lateralis. The sequence goes on along the minus strand of NW_027514351.1, from coordinate 101,875 downwards.
GATGCATTAATAGACCATAATGTGAATAAATTATATGACTGGTTCCAAATTTAAATAATGGATTGTATTGATATCTGAAAAAATAGAAGAAATCATTTATTGATATACATACATTCATTCCAACCACTTACATATCTAATGGTTATCTTAGGGTTACCGTTTATCATGAATAGTGAATGAGTTTGCTTCAAAAATGATTATGGAATCGAAAATAATGTGTTTAGAAAGAAGTCTAGTGAAAAGACGAGTCAAGAAACATGGAGAAATATAAGTGTTCTGAAGGAGGAAGTGATTGAAAGTGAACCAAATGTTTATAAATTTGTGAATTTGTGAATGAAAGGATATAATTTATGATGTCTATAAACTGAAGAAATAATAACGTACAAGGTTTGAATAAAAATGAACTTTAATAAACACATCACATCCAATAGGAATCTACTTGCATTGATGTTAAACTTGGTCAGTTACTGTAGAAATATTACGATTTGTAAGCACCCTTCCCTGAAGTTAGTTTTCAGTACTAGGAAACAAATATGTATTTCAGTGGATGTATATTTCTGAGAATAAACTTGTTAAAAGTTGATTATAAATCCACATATATGAATATGAATGAATTCAGGCGGTGTATAAGAAGACACATATATTTCATATTTTGGTAAATCTGGAGAATATATATATATATATAGACACACAAACACACACACATTATAATGTAGCAATATATATGCCAACTGAAATTCATCATGAAAAATAACTCATCCGCATATCCCAAAATATTCATTTTACTGAACAGTAATATATGTATAGTGTTGTTCATCTAGGAAGCTCACTCATGGGTTGAATTTTCTGTTAAAACAGCGTTTAGGAGGAGTGATCTCTTCTCACAATTTGTATCTGCCAATTCAGACACCTCACAAGAATGTACATGTGAAACCAGGTAGGATTCTATTTGTGCATATAAAAATACATTTGCTTAATAGGCTACAGAGAAAGGGAGACAGGAATTCACATATTTCTTAACTTTAAAAACACATGGAGAATTATTTCAACAAATAATTGACTAGATTTATAACTCCTACCTTATATCATGCAAAAGGTAAGTCCAACTATACACCATGCTTCCTCTGAAATGCTTGTATTTCTATTCTGTTTGGGTTATTTTTCTCCATTATATTAGGATTAGTAGTCAGAGTTTAGTAGGGTATGGGTTAGTGTCAGGGATTCAGTATTTCAAACAGAAAATTGTAAAATGAATCCAATGTTTATGCAAATATGTGCTAAACAAAATCTTCTCTCTCTCATCCAGAACAATGACTTGACATTCCCTTTGCCCCAAGTAAGTCAGAATTAGAGGAGAAGAGTTAGAAAATCTGTGAATATATATTTAGAATGGAAAATGCTCAGGAGTTCACAACCTTGGAGTTGATAGAGCAGTTTCCAAAAGTAAGTGACATGGTAAACACTCCACAAACATGGAGATCTGCTGGCCTAATCACTTCTTGAGAAATTGCCTCTGAGCTTGGGCACTTGAAATATATGTTGTTTTCAGGAGCTTTAACTTCCGATGTAGTGAGACCATCAAAGCTAGGTCTGCATCTATGTGACCAGGAGGACATGGTTTCTTATTTTCCAATGACCATGAGGCAGCAGTGCTAAATTTTCTCTTTGTAGCTAAATTGTGGCCAGTGGGGCTAAGTGTCTCCCCATGTGGACTGTGAAGCCATTTGGTCATCCTCGACTTTTCGTTTTGTTTCTTGCTGCTGCACTGGGGGTTTGGTATTTGCTTCACGAAATACAAGGAGTTCAAGTGGGACACAGTGCTGGAGGGAGTTCTGTCACGTGTGGTGGGTCAGTGTCTGCATGAGAATGCACCAACTAGGCTTCTATCCCACATAGCTTGCCCCTTGACCATAGCAACCTGATTCTAAACATTGCCATGAAAAATCTCCATATAACAAGATGCCTTTATATAGAAGGGTCTGCTGGCTGCACCGTGTCTGTCTCAAGGCATTTGAAAGTCAATGGCAGATCCACATGGCCCCACCAGAGATGTTTTATCACACACCTGCACACCACTGCTCTAGGCCCACTACTCAGCAGGCTCCAACTTACTGGCATCTCTGTTCTACACGATTTTCATGATACCTAGTCAATCAAGGCACTCTGGTATACTCATGATCAGCAACAGGACATCCAATGGTTCTCCAGTGCCACCTGGTCATGAGAATTTCTAAAATTTTATGGTATTTATCTAACTATTTTTCACAGATGAAATTGTTGGTACTGTGGGTTTCAATTCATTCAGGATCCATTAAATGTTGAGGAAGCTCATTTTAATGAAGGATCTGGAGATCTCTCACAGGCAAGGCTTCCCAAAGAGTGGCCAAATTGTCACATGAAGCCAGGCCCATTGAGGTCTACAATGTGAGGTCATGTGTGTTTTGACTCTCAACGATGGCTGCCAAGTCTTTCAGAATAAAACCTGAGATATCCTAGCTGAGATTCCCAGTGCTCTCTGGAAAGCCTCCCTGGGCCTAGACCTCAGTTTCCAAGGGCGACTCTCATGTGTGGCCTCCTGAAATCCCAACAACATTCATGGCAATACTTCTCTGAAGTTAGTTCCAAATCTCATTCTCTAAGGGGAATCACATCAGAGTTCAAGCCCAGGTGGACCCAGTCATCTCTTCCAACTACCACACAAATGACCACAATTAAAACCAAAACACTCCCACATGGTTCTCATCTTCTTCCATATAGACACACATCATAACCTGTGGATGAAGTTTTCCATGAGGGGCACAGCCAAACCAGTGCCCAAAATAAGCTCCCTTGCCCCTCATTTGCCTAACGTCAGGGTGGATTGGACATGCTTCCTGTGAACCAGGAGTGATCAAATAGGCCTGCCGTAAATGCTCCACTTCTCCACTTTGAGGCCTTCTTACTGTGGGGATTATATTCTTCTTTTTCTAAATTTTTTTGGAAATTTAATTGGAAAGTTAAAAAAATTGTTTTGCAGAATGTTAAATTTCTAATGGCAAAGCCTTCACCTTGTTTGTGAAGAAACCTTGATGCCTTGCCAATCTGGTAACATGGAGACACTCAAAATTTTCTTTTACATACTACATGGATGAATGGCTACAGCTCATAGTTTTTTAAAACTGAAAGGCAGATACCAGCAAGTAAGATAACAAATAAAAGACAATTTTATTAAAAAATAAAGTTGTTAAATGACTCAAATATTGGAAATTCAATTCTTTTTATTTTTGGTTGTTCAAAACATTATAAAACTCATGATATATCATCTTTCATACATTTGACTCAATTGGGTTATGAACTCCCATTTTTACCCCAAATACAAATCGCAGAATCACATCAGTTACACACTCACGTTTTTACATAATAGCATACTAGTTATTGTTTTATTCTGCTACCTTTCCTATCCCCTACTATTCCCCCTCCCCTCCCATCTTCCCTCTCTACCTCATCTGCTGTTGTTTAATTCTCTCCCTTGTTTTCCCCTCTTTAGCCTCACAACCTCTTATATGTAATTTTGTGTAACATTGAGTAGTCTCCTACCATTTCCATATGCTTTTCCTTCTCTCTCCCTTTCTCTCCCCCCACTCATCTCTGTTTAGTTTTAATATTTTTCTCATGTTCTTCCTCCCTGTTCTCTTCTTATTTGCTCTCTCTATATAAAAGGAAACATTTGGCATTTGTTTTTTAAGGATTGGATAGATTCGCTTAGCATAATCTATTCTAATGCCATTCATTTCCCTGCAAATTCTATGATTTTGTCATTTTTCAGTGCTGTGTAATACTCAATTGTGTATAGATGCCACATTTTTATTATCCATTCGTCTATTGAAGGGCATCTAGGTTGGTTCCAAAGTCTAGCTATTGTGAATTGTGCCGCTATGATCATCGATGTGGAAGTATCCTTATACTGCTCTCTATTAACATCCTCAGGGAAGAGTCTGAGAAGGGCGATATCTCGGTCAAATGGTGGTTCCATTCCCAGCTTTCCCATGAATCTCCATACTGCTTTCCATATTGTACTCACCAATTTGCAGTCCCACAAGCAGTGTACAAGTGTACCCTTTACCCCACATCCTCACCAACACTTATTGTTGTTCGACGTCATAATGGCTGCCAATCTTACTGGAGTGAGATGGTATCTTAGGGTGGTTTTGATTGCATTTCTCTGACTGCTAGAGATGGTGAGCATTTTTTCATGTACTTGTTGATTGATTGTATGTCCTCCTCTGTGAAGTGTCTGTTAAGATCCTTGGCCCATTTGTTGATTGGGTTATTTGTTATCTCATTGTTTAATTTTTTTGAGTTCTTTTTATTCTAGATATTAGGGCTCTATCTGAAGTGTAAGGGGTAAAAATTTGTTCCCAGGATGTAGGCTCTCTATTTACCTCTCTTATTTTTTCTCTTGCTGAGAAAGATCTCTTTAGATTAAGTAAGTCCCATTTGTTTATTCTTTTTATTAACTCTTGGGCTATGGGTTTCCTATTAAGGAATTTGGAGCCCAACCCCACAGTATGTACATTGTAGCCAACTTTTTCTTCTATCAGACGCAGTGTCTCTGATTTTATATCTGGCTCCTTGATCCATTTTGAGTTAACTTTTGTGCATTGTGAGAGAAAGGGATTCAGTTTCATTTTGTTGCATATGAATTTCCAGTTGTCCCTGCACCATTTGTTGAATATGCTATCCTTCTTCCATTGCATGCTTTTAGGCCCTTTTTCAAATATAAGAAAGTTGTAATTTTGTGGATTTGTCTCTGTGTCCTCTATTCTGTACCATTTGTCCATCTGCCTGTTTTGATACCAGTACCACACTGTTTTTGTTACTATTGCTTTGTAGTACAGTTTGAACTCTGGATTCACACTTCCTGCTTAGAATTGCTTTCGCTATTCTGGGTCTTTTGTTTTTCCATATGAAATTCATGATTACTTTATTTATTTCTACAAGAAATGCCATTGGGTTTTTGATTGGCATCGCATTAAACCTGTAGAGAACTTTGGGTAATATCGCCATTTTGATGATGTTATTTCTGCGTATCCATGTACAGGGCATACTTTTCCATCCTCTAACATCTTCTTCTATCTCTCTCTTTAGGGTTCTGTAGATTTCATTGCATAAATCTTTCACCTCTTTGGTTAGGTTGATTCCCAAGTTTTTTATTTTCTTTGAGTATACTGTAAAAGGAGTGGTTTTCCTCATTTAAATTTCAGAAGTTTTGTTGCTGATATACAGGAATGCCTTAGATTTATGCGTGTTGATTTTATATCCTGCCACTTTGCTGAATTCATTTACTAACTCTAGCAGACCCTTTTGGGTCTGTTAAATATATTATCATGTCATCCAAAAATAGCGATAATTTAAGTTCTTCTTTTCCTATTTTTAAGTCTTTAATTTCTTTTGTCTGTCTAATTGCTCTGGCTAGTATTTCAAGAACTAAATCGAATAGAAGTGGTGATAGATGGCATCCCTGTCTTGTTCCAGATTTTAAAGGGAATGCCTTCAGTTTTTCTCCATTTACAATGATGCTAGCCTGAGGTTTAGCATATATAGCTTTTACAATGTTGAGGTAAGTTCCTGTTATTCCTAGTTTTTATAGAGTTTTAAACATAAAGGGATGCTGTACTTTGTAGAATGCTTTTTCTGCATCTATTGAGATGATCATATGGTTCTTCTCTTTAAGTCTATTGATGTGGTGAATAGTATTTATTGATTTCCGTATATTGAACCAGCCTTGCATCCCTGGGATGAATCCCTCTTGATCATGATGCACAATTTTTTTATGTGCTTTTGTATTTGATTTGCCAGGATTTTATTGAGAATTTTTGCATCCAAGTTTATTAGAGATATTGGTCTGTAGTTTTCTTTCTTTGAAGTGTCTTTGTCTGGTTTTGGGATCAGGGTGATGTTGGCCTCATAGAATGAATTTGGAAGAACTCCTTCTTTTTCTATTTTTTGAAATAGCTTGAAAAGTATTGGTATTAATTCATCTTTGAACGTTTTGTAGAACTCTGCTGTATAACCATCTGGTCCAGGGTTTTTTTTGGTAGGTAGTCTTTTGAAGGTTTCTTCTATTTCTTCCTTTGTTATTGGTCTATTTAAATTTTGTGTGTCTTCCGGACTCAATCTGGGCAGATCATATGACATAAGAAATTTATCGATATCTTCATTATCTTCTGTTTTATTGGAATATAGGGTTTCAAAATACTTTCGAATTATCTTCTGTATTTCTGTAGTGTCTGTTGTGATATTGCCTTTTTTATCCCATATGTTAGTAATTTGAGTTCTCTCTCTGCTTCTCTTCATTAGCATGGCTAAGGGCCTGTCGATTTAATTTATTTTCAAAGAACCAACTTTTATTTGTTCAATTTTTTTGTTTCAATTTTGTTGATTTCTCCTCTAATTTTAATTATTTCTTGTCTTCTACTACATTTGTTGTTTTGCTCTTTTTTTTCTAGGTTTTTGAGATGTAGTGTGAGATCATTTATTTGTTGTTTTTTTCTTTTTTTGAGGAAAGAATTCCAAGAAATGAATTTCCCTCTTAAAACTGCTTTCATTGTTTGCCACAGAATCCGGTATGTTGTGTCTGTATTTTCATTTGTATCTAAGAGATTTTTTTATCTCCTCCTTTATGTCTTCTGTAACCCATTGATTATTCAGTAACATATTGTTCATTTTCCATGTGATGTAGAATTTTTCCTTCCTTCTTCAATCATTAATTTCAAGTTTCATTCCATTATGATCAGATATGGTGCATGGTATTATCTCCATACTTTTATATTTACTAAGAGTTTCCATATGGCATAATATATGGTCTATATTTGAGTAGGACCAATGTGCTGCTGAGAAGAACATGTATCCACTTTATGATGTTTAATATATTCTATATATGTTGGTTAAGTCTAGGTTATTGATTGTGCTATTGAGTTCTATAGTTTCTTAATTCAGATTTTCTCTAGAGGATCTGTCCAATGGCGAGGGTTGTGTGCTGAAGTCACCCGTAATTATTGTGCTATAGCCTATATGACTCTTGAACTTGAGGAGAGTTTGTTTTATGACTTGGCACCACCATTGTTTGGTGCATACAAATTGATAATTGTTATGTCTTGTTGGTGAATGTTGCCTCTTCACAGTATATAGTGTCCTTCTTTATCACTTTTGATTAACTTAGGTTTTAAGTTGATTTTATTCGATATGAGTATGGCCACTCCTTCTTGCTTCCGAGGGCCAACAATGGCTGCGAAGTCTTTCAGAATAAAATCATGTGATTTCCTGGCTGAGATTCCCATTGCTCTGTGGAAAGCCACCTTGGGCCTAGATCTCAGTTTGAAAGGGTGACAATCATGCGTGGCCTCCTAAAAACCAACACAATTCATATCAATACTTCTATGAGGTACGTTCCAGAACTCAGGCTCTAAGGGGAATCACACCAGAGTTCAAGCCCAGGTGGACCAAGTCATGTCTTCCAACCCCCACACAAATGACCACAATTAAAACAAAAAAACTACCACATGGCCCTCATCTTCGTCCATAAAGACCCTCATCAAAAGTTCTGGATGGAAGTTTCCATGAGGGTTGCAACTAAAGACAGTTTTCAGAATAAGCTCCCTTGCCTCTAATTTCCCTAAAGTCAGGGTGGCCTGGACACCCTTCCTGTGAACCAGGAGTGATCAAAAAGGCCTGCCATTAATTCCGCTTTGTTTCTATAATTTGAGGCTTACTGAATGTCAGGTATAGATTTTTTATGTGATTTGGAGTCATGAGAAAATCCAAGCACATCTGGAGAGCATTCAAGAATTCATTTGACAAAGAGGATCCCTAATCTCACTTGAAGGGGGTCAGGAACCTAACAGAGAAAGGCAAGAATCCTCATCCACAATGACTGCTCTTTTTGCCATTTTGGTTTTGAATGCACACATGGGATCTTTCTTTAGATCCATCAGGTGCAGAGAATCGAAGCCACAGCCTCACACAGGGCCAAGAGGCAGATTCAGACAAATCCCTTTCCAAAGCAATTAAGCAAAGAGCCACAGGTGATGCCCATTTATTTCCATTTGAAATTTTTTTCTTCAGGCTTCACAAAGGGGTGGCCTGAGGCAAAGACCTTCCTGACATTCAGGGCAACAGAACCTTGATTGGTATACTGAGCTTGAATTATGTTCTGCACCGAGGTCTCAGATAAATCGATATACAATGGCATAGGACCGTGTACCTCGGATGATTGAATGTAGAAGAGAACATCCAGTCAAAAAGGGATAGTCTGTAGGATTAGGAAGATAGTCAGTATGTTTAGGAAGAAGAGTGAGACTAGGAGTTGGACCAAAAGTTCTTTAGCAATAGGGTTTCAGTTAGAGAGTGAATGTAAATGTCAGCACATCTGAAGAGACAGTCACAATGATGAACTGGGAAAAAATATGTAGGAAAGCAGATATCAATAGAAAGATTAGGAAATCAGGCAAAGTATAAAGTGCGTGATAGGATTAGACATTTTCAACAGGCTTGAGGTTGAATATATAATCTTAGGAAAAAACAAATATGTAGTAATCAATAGGATTGACATTTGAGAGCATTAGGCACCCTGGACATGGATGTTTTTAGTAATCCATGGTCACTTTCCATTTAGGCTTTGGTACAATCATATGTGTGACCTTTGCATTTTGTGTCCAGAATACTACCGTGATAAAATTTATATGTTGATAAGGTGACATGAGTATTTCTTCCACCATTATGGGGAGTAATATTCTGGAAACTTATAAATTAGTACTGGTGATACAAATAGGTGTACCTTGTGTTGATCATTATTGAGATGTTGCATGAATAGACCAGATTGTGAATAAAGTATATAACTGGTTCCAACTTTAAATAATGGATTGAGTTTGCATCTGAAAATGTATTGGAAATCTTATATTGATATATATACAATCATTCCAACCAGTTATATATGTAATGGTAATATTAGGGTTACGGTTTATCGTGAAGAGTGAGTATTGCTTCAAAAATGATTATGGAATCAAAAATAATGTGTTTAGAAAGAAGTCTAGTGAAAAGACCAGTAAAGAAACATGGAGGAATACATGTGTTCTGAAGTAGTAAGTAAATGAGAGTGAACCAAATGCCTATAATTTTGTGAAGTTGTGGGTGAAAAAATATATCCTATGATGTCCATATACTGAAAAAATAGTAATGTACCAGTGTTGAGTAAAAATGAACTTCAAAATACACATCATGTCCCATAGCAATCTACTTGCATTGATGTTAAACTGGGTCAGGTACTGTAGAAATATTAAGATTTGTATGCACCACCTACTGAACTTAGTATTCAGTAGTAGGAAACCAATATGTATTACAGGTGTATAAATATTGCTGAAAATAATCTTGTAAAAAGTGGATTTTGAACCCACATACATGAGTATAAATGAATTTAGGGAGTGTATAATAAGACACATATTTTTCATATTTTTTTAAAATCTGGAGAATATATATACATATATATATATAATATATATATATATATATATATACATATATAATATATATATGTATATATATACACATATATATTTTTTTCCAGATTTAAAAAAAATACATACACACACACACACACACACATTAATATTTAGCAATATATATGCCAATCGAAATTCATCATGAAATATAATTCATCCACATATCCAAAAATATTCATTTTACTGAACATGGATTTATGTATAGTGTTTTTCACTAGGAAGCTCACCCATAAGTTGAATTTTCAGTCCCATCATTATTTAGGGAGAGTCATCTGTTCTCACAATTTTATATTCCAAAATCAGGGAGCTCACAAGATTGTCCGTGTGATACCAGGTAGGATATTATATATATATGTATACAAAAATACATGTGCTGAATAGGATACAGAGAAAGGGAGACAGGAATTTATATATGTGATAATTTTAAAAAATCATGGAGAAATATTACAATGAAAAGTTGACTAGATTTAAAAAACATACTCTTGATAATGCAGAAGGCAAATAGAAGTATACACCATGCTTCCTATGAAAGGCCTGTATTTCTATTCGGTTAGGTTTCTTTCTCTCCATGATATTAGGATTAGTAGTCAGAGTCTAGTAGGGTATGGGTTAGTGTCAGGGATTCAGTATTTCAAATGGAAAAAAGGAAAATGAATCTAATGTGTATGCAAAAATGTGATACACAAAAATCTTCCCTCTCTCATCCAGAACAATGCCTTGACATAACCATCGCTAAAAGTAAGACACAATTAGAGGAGAGGAGTTAGAAAATCTGAATATATATGTGGAATGGAAAATGCTCAGGAGTTCACAACACTGGAGGTGGTAGAACAGTTTCCAAAAGTAAGGGAAAGGGTAAACAATCCAGAAACATGGAGCTGTGCTGGCCTTGAGACTTCTTGAGAAACTTCCTCTGAGGTTGGGAACAAGAAATATATGTAATTGTTAGGAGATTTAGCTTCGTTTGTAGTGACACCATGAAATCTGGGTCTGCATCTCTATGACCTGGAGCACATGGTCCTTATTTTCTAATGAACATGAGGGAGCAGTTCTGAATTCTCTCTTTGTAGGTAAACTGTGGCCACTGGGAGCTAAGTGTCTTTCCGTGTGGACTGTGAAGCCATTTGGTGATCCTCCACTTTCCAGGGTGTTTCTTACTGCTGCACTGGGAGTTTGGTATTTGCTTCACGAAATACAAGGAGATCAACTGGGACAAAATGCTGGAGGGAGTTCTGTCATGTGTGGTTGGTCAGGGACGCAAAGAGAATGTACGAACCAGGCTTCTATCCTACACAGCTTTCACCTTGACTATAGCAACCTGATTCTGAACATTTCCCTGAAACCTCTCCATATGACAAGATGCCTTTACATATAAAGGTCTCCTGCCTGCACCATGTCAGTCGCAAGTCTTTCGAAGCCAATGGAAGATCCAGGTGGTCCTACCAAAAATATTTATTTACACACCTACAGTCCACTTCTCTAGGCCCACTACTCATTAGGCTCCAAATTACTGGCATCTCTGTTCTACACCATTTTCACGAAAACCAGTCAATCAAGGCACTCTTTGGTACACTCATGATCAGCAACAGGAAATCCAAAGTTTATCCAGTGCCACCTGGTCATGGGAATTTCAAAAATTTTATGGTATGAATCTAGTCATTTTTCAAAAATGAAGTTAGAGGCACTGTGGGTTTCAATTAATTCAGGAACCATTAAATGGTGAGGAAGCTCATTTCAATGAAAGCTCTGGAGAACACTCACAGAAAAGCCTTCCAAAAGACTGGCCAAAAGGTCACATGAATCCAGACACATTGAGGTGTACAATGTGAGGTCCATATGTGTTTGGACTCTCAACTAGGGCTGCCAAGTCTTTAAGAATTAAATCATGTGATATCCTGGCTCAGAATCCCCAAGCTCTGTGGAAAGCCATCCTGGGCCTAGATCTCAATTTCCAAAGGCGATTCTCACGTGTGGCCTAGTAAAATCCCAAGAGAACTCACGACAATACTTCTCTGAGGTCAGATCCAGAACTCATTCTTTAAGGGGAATCACACCAGAGTTCAAGCCCAGGTGATCCGAGTCATCTTTTCCAACTACCACACAAATTACCACAATTAAAACAAGAACACTCCCATATGGCCCTCATCTTCTTTCATATTGACACTCATCATAATTTTGCTGGAGGTTTCCATGAGGGGAGCAGACCAAGACAGTGTTCAAAATAAGCTCCTTTGACTCTCATTTGCCTATAGTAAAGGTGGCCTGGACACCCATCCTGTGAACCAGGAGTGATCAAATAGGCCTGAAATTAATAACGCTCCAATTCTCCAATTTGAGGCCTACTGACTGTTTGGTTTAGATTCTTTATGTGAATTTTAGTCATGAAATAACCAAGCACCTATGGGGTAGCCTCTGCAGGTTTTGAAGAACTCATTTGACCCAAAGGATCCCTATTTTCACTTGATGGAGTTCAGGAACCTTACAGAGGAAGTCGAGAGACTTCATCCCAATGGCTGCTCTTTCTGCCATTTTTCCTTTGGATGCAAACATGGGAACTTTCTTTAGATCCACAGGTGCTGAGAATCTAAGCCTCAGCCACACACAGGGCCAGGGGGCTGATTCAGTCACATCCCTTTTCAAAGCACTTAAGAAAAGAGCCACAGGTATGCCCAATCATTTCCATTTGAAAACTGTTTTCTTCAGGCTTCACAAAGGGGTGGCCAGATGCAAAGAACTTCCTGACATTCAGGGCAACAGAAAAATAGGTAAGCAAAAGGCCCAAAGCAGGGTTTCTCCTCTGAGACTGTCCTCGTCACACTGATATCTGAGTTTTCTGAGATGCTCGCCATCACCTACAGCTATCCAGTACATGGCTATGTCACAGAGCTTGGAGGTGGTACATATCTTGGACACAAAACCATGGGCCTATTCTTGAAATTGGCCGGAATTCAGGACAAAAATAGAAACTTAGGAAGGTAGCAGGTGTTGCTCATCGATAAGGCAAGCTACAGTCCATTCATAAACGGGGCAATATGAATGCTGAGAAGCTTTCTACTAGACACGACACATCCATTGATGAATTCTCTTTTCTAATGTCTACAACCACGGAAACAGTGGAATACACAGACATAGAAACACTCGCCCTGAGAAAAGACTTACTAGAAACAGTCCACTTCAAATGAAACAAACCGACTGTCCTACCTATTCTCAGAAAATGAGACAAAACCACAAACCCACAACCACACCCACAAAGGCACCTCCTTCCCCTAAGTAGGTCTTTGACTATCTGGAGTGTCCTCTGACTTGTAGGCCATAATACGTTCCCCCGAAATGGCCTGTCCTGTCTCAGATCTGGTCTCCTTGGCAAACTCTGTGAACTTCTCAGGAGCCAACGGTGAGCCACTAACGACTTTCTCAAGAAAAGCCCCGCTTCCGAGCTTTCCTGGCATTTGGCCTTCTCACGTCTGAAGGTACCAAGAAAGACTGACTGCATTTAGTAAATCCAAACAAGTGAGACCATAGGGACTGGGACTTGGACTGGCTATGGGTGCCTGGCTTCCTGGATCCAAAGTTCAGAGAGTTCCATCACCATGGAAGTGAGGTGAGGTCACTTCCTTCCTGAACTGAATGAGGTCCCTGTCTTGGCAACCACTTTGTCTTAACTGTTACTTCCAAGGGTCCCATGAGATTGAGGCTGCCCCTACTTCCTGTGAAACTTTCACAAGTTAGAATGGTATATCAACCATAGGCACCCAGGAATAGATCTCCACACAGGCCTGTTTTGGTCCATGTTCTCTACATTAAGAAGAGAATCTGATTCAGACACAACCTTTTATCCTGACTGGGTTGTTTGCCATGGAAGATGACTTTTGGTCTCTCAGGTCCTTCATAGCTGCCTACATCTTCTCCAGGGATCATTTCTGCATGGGCCTTTGAGGTTATCAGCAGGTGGAAGTTTCCCTACATTTCTGTATTGTAAAATCAACTCTTTCCCTGCTGTTCAATAAAGTTAGATTGAGGGAATAGTGTATGATTATAGTTAAAAACATGTTTGATTTGGGTTAGAAATCATTGTGCTGGATGAATAATGGTATTGGGAACCTGCTATGTGTATAAGAATATATAGGTGTAATATATGTATGAAAAAAGAAATCTAAGTATGATTTGAAGGCCAGAAGGGCATTGGGCCCTTGATTGGGATACGCAGCATTGAATTACGTTCTGCAGAGATGTCTCAGATAAATCGATATACAATGGCATAGGACCTTGTACTTTGCATGAATTAATGTAGAAGGAACATCCAGTCAAAAAAGGATAGTCGGTAGTGAAAGGTTAATAAAATAGGTACTTGCTATTTCCTGTTTTTCTGTATGCTTAAAAAAACACTGTTGAAATCTTGAGAAATGTTTGCTAATCTTGTTCTAGAATGTACTGTTCCCAACTGCCAAACTGCAGAATGTACTGCCTCACTCGGTGTCACACGAACCGCCCACTCACCCTTACACATCAGTAAACTTCCCTCCCTTCCATCTCCAAGGAATGTATGTAAGCTCTGCATAAGCTGTTCTCAGAGCTCTCTGATCTATTTAAGTTAGCTGTGAGCCCCAGCAAGCTGGACGCAAAATAACCCTTTGCTGTTGCATGAGACAGTCTCTTGGTAGTCTCTTCCTCCAACACTCACCTGACCTTTACATATTGAGGTTCCACCGAGTTCCGGCAGTGGCGGATGAGAGACCCCAACGGGCTCCTCTCGGAGCAAGTAAGGCGCCTCTTTCTGGTTTCAGGTGTCATGTTAGGGCTTGGCAAAATTGCTGGCGATGAAGAGCCTGGGGTCTCTCCGACGGTGGCTGAGAGACGTGTCACAGAGACATAGGGCACCTCCCTGGGGGACCCCAAAGAGGACTCGGAGAATCAAGGAACAATTGCTTCATCGACTCAGTGATATTTTCTTTTAGATTCGGTATTGCCATCCTATCGGGTTTTGCCGGCTACGCATTCCTGGTCTCAGTGTTGGATGTCCATTGCCTGTCTTTATGGTCTTGTCTTATCTGTGTCATGTGTCTTTGCTTTTACTGTTTGTGTACCTTTCATTATGGGACAGAGCACTTCAATGCCTCTGTCCCTGACCCTTGATCACTGAACCAAAGTCCGCTTAAGGGCTCAGAATCTTTCTTTTTTTAGTAAAACGCTGGACCTGGCAGACTCTCTGTGCCTCAGAATGGCCCATCTTTGGAGTCGTATGGCCCCAAGAAAGATCTTTCTACTTCCCACTAATTTATAAAGTCAGAGATATTGTCTTTCAGCCAGGGCCACATAGCCATCCTGATCAACAGCCATATATCTTAACTTTTCAGGACCTCTGCAAATCTCCTCCTCCATGGGTGAAGCCTTTCCTTGCCCATGCCTCTGCTCATACTCCTTCCCACATGATCTCTCAAACCCTCACCTCTTCCTCCTCCTCCACCCTCTGTTTTCCCTGAGTCACAAGATTTGACTCTACTGGACTCTTCCTCCTCTCCTTATCCCCTGCCCTCGTCCCCTAACACACAACACACTCTAAGTGATTCCCCTGCTGCTGACTAAGCCTCTCTACCATTGGAGGAAGCTAAGCTGGTAATAGGATCTGATAATGGACCGATGTTCATGGCCCAGGTAAGTCAGGGGTTAGCCAGGAACCTGGGGATTAATTGGAAGTTATATTGTGCTTATAGACCCCAGAGTTCAGGACAAGTAGAAAGAATGAACAGAACCATTGAAGAGACCTTAACGAAATTAAGCTTAGAGACCAGCATAAAAGATTGGACTGTGCTCCTGACTTATGCAATGTTTCATGCAAGAAAAAATCCTTCTGTTTCTTTGAGTAACCTTACCCCCTGAGAAGTTCTCTATGGTGGCCCTCGTCCAGTAAGGGTCCTAAGCCCAACTGTAAGACCTAAGGATCCTTTCCACACCCTCTTGCTTGACAGACTTAAAGCTCTTGAAAGAACTCAGTGATACCTGTGAAAATAGCTGCCCACTGCGTAACAAACTGTGTACCAGGGGATTCCACATCCATATCAAATAAGAGACTTCATGTATGTAAGATGACATCAGGTGTCATCCCTGGAACCCAGCTGTAAAGGACCATACCAGGTGCTACTTATAACACCTACAGTGGTAAAGGTATACAGAATCACTTCTTGGATCCATGCCTCTCATCTCAAGCCTGCTCCTTGTCCAGAATCTTTCTGGAAACTGGAAAAGACTGGTAACAGTTTCAAATTGTGTATTCGCCATGTGGATAAGGTTATATACTCTCCCCTTGGCCACAAGTAGTCCTAACCCTCATCAGCCTTTTAAGCAGCGATGGCTGATCACAAATCCTACTGGAAAAGTGTATGATCGATCTCACATACATCCCCCTTAGGGACCTGGTGGCCATCTCTCCACCCAGACATTTGTCAGCTGGCCATAGGTTTTTTCTATTGGGATATCCCTGATGAAGAAAATCCCACTAAAATACCATTAAATCCCTTGTGTACCATAGATAATGGAAACAAACATTATGGATGTAGGGACACGCGAGCCAAATGCAGGTTGGCTATCCTAGATTACTTGTTTGCCCGGGAAACTATCAAAGCCACAAACAGTAACGGCTGTGTGGGGGAAAAACCGACTTCTTCAGTATGTCATGGAGATGTGAGCATACAGAGGCTGCCTGATGGAACCCAATACTTCATCAAATTCAGTACACAGCATTGGCCATATTACCAAGTAGACAACAGAAAAAGGATGGCCCCCAGAGGGGTCTCTAGATCCTCAAATTTTGCGTGACCTTTTTAACTTCTGCAAGTGCTCAAAAGGGTGAAAGGAGATTCCCCTATGTGGAAGCCCTTTCCCTCCTTAACTCACATCCTGAACTATGCTTCTCCAATAGATTTTTATCCTCAGCCTTCTGCTCCAGACTCTCTGCTGTCACTCCCACCTCAGCAACGTGATTTCTCCCCTCCAATTACTAGATCAGAATCCCAAACCTCCACCAGTTCTCAGACAATTGCCCGCTTGTGAGGTAGCAGGTACTGAGGTACCCCTCCACCCACTCACTCCTCTCTCTTCCTGTCAGTGCCCACACCGGGTCCCACCAGGTCCTCTTTCCAGCTAACCCAAAGCTCAAATGAGCTGAGGAGAGCTCTCAGACCCTTATCCAAGATGTAATATAAATGGCCATTAAAGTTGCTTTGTCATCACTGAAAACAGGTTACTAAAATTTAAAGTCCCTCACAGGATTTTGGGATACTCACTCCCGTTTTCTGCTCTTCTCTACCTGTTCTACTGCTCAAGTTTTTTGCTAGGAAATTCCCAAACACCTTTCCAATTATTCTTTTACATCTCTCTTTTTCCTCATTCTCAGATCCTCGGAGCTTCTCTCAGCCCCACCTTCCCCGTATTCCCCCTCTGTACCAGGCCCACAGAAAAGTCTTAAATGTCCTTCTCCAGAAGTCTTCACCATGGCTGACTTTAGAACTTTCAGCATAGAGTTTCTATAAAGAGTTCAATGTAGATAAACTTTCTCTTTTTGTATTGCCCTGTTATACTTGGCCACTGGCTAAAAAACTCAGTACTTCTAAGCTAGACAACCCCTAACTAGTTTTTCACAAAATATGTGAACAAGTCCTCTGGCCTTCAGCTGGGGCTTCACAGAAATGGCCACATTTCTAAGATAAAGAAATTACCAACTGGGCTCCGTTGTAACAGCTGGCAGGGGGAAAATAAGAAAGGGAATAAAAAGCTCTCCTCCTCCCAGGTGTCCTTGAAAATTTAACTTGCCCAGAACAGAGGAAAAATCAGAAACATATACTGCTTTTTTGAACTTCTGCAGACTGTAAACTTCTGAGCCCCATCCCTTATATGTTGGGTACACAATTCTGAAACTACCTAAACTTGAGTTTCAGGGGACTAATTGATTACAACAGAAGCAATGCCCTCTGAATCCAGTTGCAACAATATAGGACTGTTTCCCTGTCTTCAGTGCTATCTTAGGTGCCTTGCCTTGTCTGTCCCTACAACAGCATAATTCTATATACTTAAACATTGTTTATGTTTTCATGAAATGGTCAACAGATGTGATTATTTTGAAATGTTGCAGATGTTTCCCAGAAAGCTCTATCATGACGCAGGTTCGTTTGAAGATCAAATAGGGGGGGCATACAACCGGTTCCACTGGGAACTTGTATCCCTCACTTTAGCCATCCTATTAGGAATAGGAGTTGCTGCACGGGTGGGCACAGGAACCACTGCCATTGTCCATGGGACACAACAAATGACCCAATTAGAAGAAGCAATAGAGCAAAACTAAGATATTAGAAACCTCCATCAGAGCTTTGCATGAATCTTTAACCTCTCTCTCTGAAGTTGTTTTAAAGAACAGTTGAGGGTTGGACCTCCTCTTCATTAGAGAAGGGGGCCTTTGTGCTGCATTGAGGGAAGGATGTTGTTTTTATGCTGACCATACTGGAGTTGTAATAAAATCTATGAGTAAATTTAAAAGACACCTTGAAGAGCATCAACAAGAGAGAGAGGCCCAAAAAGGGTGGCTTGAGTCTTGGTTCACACACTCCTCCTGGTTAACTACGTTTTTATCAACCCTGGCCGGTCCAATAATAATCCTCATATTATTGCTAACTATAAAATCCTGTTTGCTCAACCGTGTAATTTCTTTTCTCCAGGCTCAAATTGGACGAGTTAAACTTATGGTAATACCCCACTAGCAGACATAGAATGTGACACCCTCCAATGATCATTTTTATGATTAAAAGTAGCCAGAAGAAGAAGTGGAGAATTAAAGTTTAATAAAATAGGTACTTGTCACTTCTTGTTTTTCTGTATGCTTAACAAAACACTATTGAAATCTTGAGAAATGCTTGCAAATCTTGTTCCCAGAATGTTCTGTCCCCAACTGCCCAACTGCAGAATGTACTCCCTCACCCAGGTGAATGCAAACCACCCTCTCACCCTGACCCATCAATAAAATTCCCTCCCTGCCCTCTCCAGGGAAAGTATATAAGCTCTATTTAAGCTATTCTCAGGGCTATCTGCTCTATTCAAGTGATCTCTGAGCCCCAGCATGCTGGACACCCAAAAAACCCTTTGATGTTGGAAGAGATAGTCTGTTGGTGGTCTCCTCCTCTGAAGCTCGCCCCAAATTTACTTGGATGATTGAATGTAGAAGAGAACATTCAGTCAAAAACGATAGTCTGTAGCATTAGGAAGATAGTCAGTACTTTTATGAAGAAGGGTGAGTATAGGAATTGGAAAAAAATTTCTTTAGCAATAGGGTTTCGATTAGAGAGTGAATGTAAATGTCAGCACAGGTGAAGAGTCAGTCACAATGATGAACTGGGGAAAATATGTAGGAAAGCAGATATCAATAGAGACATTACAAAATCAGGCAAAGTATAAAGTGAGTGATAGGATTAGATATTTTGAACAGGGTTGAGTTTAAATATATAATCTTAGGAAGAAACAAATATGTAGTCACAATTAGGATTGACATTTGAGAGCATTAGGCAAATTTCAGGTGGATGAATATTTCTCAGAATAATCTTGTGAATAGTTGATTATAAATCCACATAATAAACATGAATGAATTTAGGGAGTGTATATAAGACACATATATTTCATATTTTGAAAAATCTGGAGAGTGTATATATATATATATATATATATATATATATATATATATATATATATATATATATATACAAAACACACACAGACAAAAAAGTAGCAAAATATATGTCAATCAAAATTCATTATAAAATATATATCATCCACAGATCTAAAAATATTAATTTTACTGAACATGGATTTATGTATAATGCTGTTCAACTAGCAAGCTCAACCATAGGTTGAATATCCAATTCCAACAAGTTTAGTAGGAGTGATCTCTTCTAACTATTTGTATCTGCCAAGTCAGCCACCTCACAAGAATGTACGTGTGGTACCAGGGAGGAATCTATATGTGCATATAAGAATACAGAGAAAGGGAGACAGGAATTCACATATTTGTTAACCTTAAAAATACATGGACAACTATTTCAACAATAAATTGACTAGATTCATAACTCCAACTCTGTATCATGCAAAAGAAAAGTACAACAATACACCAGGCCTACTCTGAACTGCTTGTATTTCGATTCTGTTTGGGTTATTTTTCTCCATCATATTAGAATTAGTAGTCAGAGTCTGGTCGGGTATGGGTTAGAGTCAGGGATTCAGTATTTTGAATGGAAAATAGAAAACTGAATCCAATGTTTATGCAAATATATGCTACAGAAAATTCTTCCCACTCTCCTCCAGAACAATGCCTTGACATTACCTTCGCCCCAAGTAAGACACAATTAGAAGAGAAGAGTTAGAAAATCTGTGAATACCTATCAGGAATGGAAAATGCTCCAGATTTCACATCTTTGGAGGCGGTAGAGGAGTTTCCAAAAGTAAGGGACAGGGTAAACACTCCACAAATATGGAGCTCTGCTGGCCTAAAGACTTTTTGAGAATCTGCCTTTAAGGTTGGGCCCTTAAAATATATGTTGTTTTCAGGAGCTTTAGCTTTATTTGTAGTGAGACAATCAAAGCTCGATCTGCATCTATGTGACCTGGAGGACATGGTTAGTTATTTTTCAATAAAAATGAGGCAGCAGTGCTGAATTCTCTCTTTGTAGGTAAACTGTGGCCACTGAGGGCTAAGTGTCTCCCTGTGTGGACTGTGAAACAACTTGGTCATCCTCCAATTATCGTGGTGTTTCTTGCTGCTGCACTGGGAGTTTGGAATTTGCTTCATTAAATACAACGAGTTCAAATGGGAAACAGTGCTGAAGGGAGTTCTGTCAGCTGTGGTGTGCAGGGTCTCCAGGAGAATGCACCAACCAGGGTTCTATCCCACGTAGCTTGCCCCCTTGACAATAGCAACATGATTCTGAACATTGCCCTAAAACCTCTCCATATAAAAATATGCCTTTACGTATATGGGTCTGATGGCTGCACCATGTCAGTCTCAAGCCATTTGGAAGCCAGTGGAAGATCCACATGGCCCCACCACAGATGTTTTATCACTCACTTGCGTAACACTTCTCTAGGCCCACTACTCACTAGGCTTCTACTTACCAGCATCTCTGTTCTACACCATTTTCCTGAAACCCAGTCAATCAAGGCCCTGTCTGGTATATTCATGATCATCAACAGGACATCAAAGGTCCTCCAGTGACATCTGGTCATGGGAATTTTAAAAATTTCATGGTAATTATCTAGCAATTTTTAACGGATGAAGTTGGAGGCACTGTGGTTTGCAATTCATTCAGGAACCATTAAAGGGTTAGAAAGCTAATTTCAGGGAAAGCTCTGGAGCACTCTCACAGGCAAGGCTACCCAAAGAGTAGCCAAAAAGTCACATGAAGCGAGGCCAATTGAGGTCTATAAAGCGAGGTCCATGTGTGTTTTGAATCTCAATAATGCATGCCAAGTCTTTCAGAATAAAATCATGTAATATCCTGGCTGAGATTCGCAGTGTTCTGTGGAAAGCCAACCTGTGCCTAGATCTCAGGTTCCAATGGCAACTTCATGCCTGGCCTCCTAAAATCCCAACACAATTCATGGCAATACTTCTCTCAGGTCAGTTCCAGAACTCAGTCTATAAGGAGAATCACACCAGAGTTCAAGTCCAGGTGGACCCAGACAACTCTTCCAACCGCGACTCAAATGAAAACAATTAAAACCAAAATACTCCCTCATGGCCCTATTCTTCTTCCATATAGACACTAATCATAACCTCTTCCTGGAGTTTTCCATGAGTTGTGCAGCCCAAGAGAATGTCCAAAATAAGCTTCTTGCACCTCTTTTGCCTAACTTCAGGGTGGCCTGGGCACCCTTCCTGTGAATCAGGAGTGATCAAATAGGCCTGCCCTTAATACTGCTCCGCTTATCCAATTTGAGGCTCTCTGACTGTGGGGTCTAGATTCTTTATGTGAATTGGAGTCATGAGAAAAGCCAAGACAGTGTCCAAAATCAGCTTGCTTGCCCCTCATTTGCCTAAAGTCAGGGTGGCCTGGACACCGTTTCTGTGAACGAGGAGTGATCAAATAAGCCTGCCGTTAATACTTCTGTGTTTCTCCAATTTGACGCCTACTGATTTCAGGTATCAATTCTTTATGTGATTTGGAGTTATGCGAAAACCCAAGCACCTCTGCAGGGAATTGAAGAACTCATTTGACCCAAAGAATCCCTATTCTCACTTGATGGAGTTCAGGAAATTAACAGAGGAAGGCAAGAGACTTCATCCATAATGAATGATTTTTTTTTTGCCATTATGGCTTTGGACGCACACATGGGACCATTCTTTAGATCCATCAGGTGCTGAGAATCTAAGTCATAGACACAAACATGGCCAAGAGACTAATTCAGACACATACCTTCCCAAAGCAATTAAGCAAAGAGCCACAGGTGATGACATTCATTTCCATTTGAAAACTGTTTACTTCAGGCTTCACAAAGTGGTGGATTGAGGCAAAGAACTTCCTGACATTCAGTGCAAAACAACAATAAGTAAGCAAAAGGCCCAAAGCAGGGTTTCTCCACTGAGACTTTCCTGGTCACACTGATATCTGCATTTTCTAAGATGCTCGCCATTCTCTTCAGCTATCCAGTACATGGCCATGTCACAGAGTTTGGAGGTGGTACATATTTTGGACACAAATCCATGAGCCTATTCTGGATAGTGGCCAGAATTCAGGAAGAAAACAGCAACTTAGAAAGATAGCAGGTGTTGCACATCAAAAAGACAAGCTGCACTCCATTCATATATTGGGCAGGTTGAATTATGGGAAGATTTACACTAGACAGTACACATCCATTAATGCATTCTCTTTTCCAATATCTACAACAACGGACACAGTGGGATACACAGACATAGAAACACTTGCCTTGTCAAATGACTTACTAGAAACTGTCCACTCCAAACCAAACTAACCGCCTTTCCCATCTATTCTCAGAACATGAGACAAAACAATAAACCCATACCCACTCCCACAAAGGCACCTCCTTCCCCCAATTAGGTCTGTGACTATCCAGATTGTCCTCTGACAGGTGGGCCATACTATGTTCCCCTGAAATGGTCCGTCTTCTCTAAGATCTGGTGAAATATAAGTATGAAAACAGAAATCTAGGTATGATTTGAAGCCCAGAAGGGTTTTTCCCTTGATTGGGATACTTAGCTTTGAATTATGCTCTGCAAAGTTGTCTCAGATAATTCGATATACAATGGCATAGGACCTTTTACATTGGATGATTGAATGTAGAAGAGAACATCCAATCAAAAAGGGATAGTCGGTAGGATTAGGAAGATAGTCGGTAGGTTTAGAAAGAAGAGTGATTAAAGGATTTGGACCAAAAGTTCTTTAGCAATAGGGTTTCGATTATAGAGTGAATGTAAATGTCAGCACATATGAAGTGTCAGTCACTAGGATCAACTTGGGAAAATATGTAAAAAAGCAGATATCAATAGAAACATTATGAAATCAGGCAAAGTATAAAGTGAGTGATAGGATTAGACATTTTCAACAGGGTTGAGTTTGAATATATAAATTAGGAAGAAACAAATATGTAGTCACCAATAGGATTGACAATTGACAGCATTAGGCAACCTGGACATGGATGTTTTTAGTAATCCATGTACACTTTACATTTAGGCTTTGGTACAATCATAAATGTGACCTTTACATTTTTTTGTCCAGAATATTACTTTGATTAAATGTATATGTACATCAGGTGACATGAGTATGTCTTCCACCATTTCTGCGAGCAATATATTGAAGATGTAAAATTAGAATCGGGGGTACAAAGAGGTGTACCCTGTGTCTATGAATATAGAGATAAAGCATGAATAGACCCTAATGTGAATAAATAATATAACTTTTTTCAACTTTAAAAAATGAATTGATCTAATATCTGAAAAATTAAAGGAAATCGTATATTGATATACAATCATTCATTCCAACCAGGTATATATGTAATGGAAATATTTGTGTTTTGGTTTATCATGAAGAGTGTGTGAGTTTTGCTTCAAAATGATTATGGAAATTCAAAATAATGTGTTTGGAAAGAAGTCTCATGAAAAGACCAGTCAAGAAACCCTGACAATACATGTGTTCTGAAGCAAGAAGTGGTGAAAGTTGAAACAAATGCATATTAATTTGTGAACTTGTGGATGAAATGTATATCCTATGATGTGCAAAAACTGAAGAAATAATAATGTACCAGTGTCGAATACAAATGAATAAAGAATTACATATCATGTCCCATAGGAATCTACTTGCATTGATGTTAGACTGGGTCAGTTACTGTAGAATAATTAGGATTTGTATGCATCATTCCCTGAAGTTAGTTTTCAGTACTAGGAAACAAATATGTATTTCAGGTGGATGAATATTTCTGAGAATAATCTTGTGAAATGTTGATTAAAAATCTACATACATGAACATGAATGAATTTAGAGAGTGTATATTAGACACATATATTTCATATTTTGAAAAATCTGGAGAGTGTATACACACACACACACACACAAATAAAAAACACTCACAGACATTAAAAAGTAGCAATATAAATGCTAATCGAAATTCATCAGTAAATATATATCATCCACAGATGCAAAAATGTTTATTTTACTGAACATGAGTTTATGTATAATGTTGTTCTACTAGGACGCTCCCTATAGGTTGAATTTTCAGTTCCAACAGCGTTTAGGAGGAGTGATCTCTTCTCACAATTTGTATCTGCCAAGTCAGCCACCTCACAAAGATGTACATGTGATACCTGGTAGGATTCTATATATGCATATAAATATATAAGTGTGAATAGGCTAAAGAGAAAGGGAAACATGAATTCTCATATTTGTTAACTTTAAAAACACATGGAGATCTTTTTCTATTAAACATTGACCAGATTTATAACTCCTACCTTGTATAATGCAAAATGCAAGTCCAACTATACAACATGCCTCCAATGAACTGCTTATATTTCTATAGGTTTGTGTTATTTTTCTCTATCATATTAGGATGAGTTGTCTGAGTCTAGTAGGTATGGGTTAGTGTCAGGGATTCAGTATTTCAAAAGGAAAATTGGAAATTGAATCCAATTTGTATGCAAATATATGCTGCACAAATATCCTCCCCTCTCATCCAGAACAATGCCTTGAAATTACCTTCACCCCAAGTAAGACACAGTTAGAGGAGAATAGATAGAAAATCAGTGAATACATATCTGGAATGGAAAATGCTCAGGAGTTCACAACCTTGGAGGTTGTAGAGGAGTTTCCAAAAGTAAGGGACAGGGTAAACACTCCACAAACATGGAGCTCTGCTGGCCTAAAAACTTTTAGAGCAACTGCCTCTGAGTTTGGGAACGTGAAAATTATGTTGTTGTTAGGAGAATTGGCTTCCTTTGTAGTGAGACCATCAAAGCTGGGTCTGCCTCTATGTGACGTGGAGGACATGGTATCTTATTTTCCAATGAACATGAGGTAGCAGTGTTGATTTTCTTCTTTTTAGGTAAACTGTGGCCTCTGGGGACTAAGTGTCTCCCCGTTGGACTGTGAAGCCATTTGGTCCTCCTCCACTTTTTGTGGGGTTTTTGCTGCTGAACTGGGAGTTTGGTATTTGCTTCATGAAATTCAAGGAGTTCAACTGAGACACAGTGCTGGAGGGAGTTCTGCCATGTGCGGTGGTTAAGAGTCTGCAGAAGAACGCACCAACCACGCTTCTATCCCTCAAAGCTTGCCACATTGCATCCTTGTCCATAGCAACCTGATTCTGAACATTGCCCTGAATCCTCTTCATATAACAAGATGCCTTTAATTACAAGGGTCTGCTGGCTGCTTCATGTAATCCACAAGCCATTTGGAAGCCAATGGAAGATCCACATTGCTCCAACAGAGATGTTTTATCACACTCCTGCCCACCAAAGCTCTAGGCCCACTTCTCAGCAGGCTGCAACTTTATGGCACCTCTGTTCTACACCATTTTCATGAAACCCAGTCAAGCAAGGCACTGTCTGGTACATCCATGATCAGCAACAGGACATCCAAAGGTTCTCCAGTGCCACCTGGTCATGGGAATTTCAAAAATTTCATGGTATTTATTTAGACATTTTTCAAGGATGAAGTTGGAGGCACTGTGGGTTTCAATTCATTCAGGAACCAGTAAATGGTGAGCAAGATTATTTCAATGAAAGCTCTGGAGAACCCTCACAGGCAAGGCTTCCCAAAGAATGGCCAAAAGGTCACATTAAGCCAGGCCCATTGAGGTCTACAATATGAGGTCCATGTGTGTTTTCACTCTCAACTATGGCTGCCAAGTCTTTCGAATGAAATCATGTGATATCTTGGCTGAAATTCCCAGAGCTCTGTGGAAAGCCACTCTGGGGCTAGATCTCAGTTTCCAAGGGTGACTCTCATACATGGCCTCTTAAATCACAACACAATACATGGCAATACTTCTCTGAGATCAGTTCCTGAACTCAGTCTATAAGGGGAATCACACCAGAGTTCAAGCCCAGGTAGACCTTGTTATGTCTTCCAACTGTCACACAAATATCCACAATTAAATCCAAAACACTTCCACATGGCACTCATCTTCTTCCATTTACACAATCATCATAACCTCTGGCTGGAGGTTTCCATGAGGGGTGCAGCCCAAGACAGTGTCCAATATAACCTCCCTTGTCCCTCTTTTGCCTAAAATCAGGGTGGCCAGGACATCCTTCCAGTGAACCAAGAGTGATCAAATAGGCCTGCCATTAATATGGCACTGCTTCTCCAATTTGAGGCCTACTTACTGTGTGTTTTAGATTCTTTATGTGAATTGGAGTCTCGAGAAAAACCAAGCACTTATGGGCTAGCCTCTGCAGGGTTTTGAGGAACACATTTGAACCAAATGATCACTGTTCTCACATGATGGAGAACAGGACACTTACAGAGGAAGGCGAGAGACTTCATCCACACTGACTGCTCTTTTGTCCATTTTCGTTTTGGATGCACACATGGGATCCTTCTTTAGATCCATCAGGTGCTGAGAATCTAAGCCACAGTCTCACACAGGGCCAAAAGACTGATTCAGACACATCCCTTTCCAAAGCAATTAAGCAAAGAGCCACAGGTGATGCCCTTTCATTTCCATTTGAAAACTGTTTCTTTAGGCTCTACAATGGTGTGGCCTGAGGCAAAGGCCTTCCTGACATTCAGGGCAACAGAACAATTGATGAGCAAAAGGCCCAAAGCAGGGTTTCTTCACTTAGAATTTCCTGGTCAAACTGATATCTGAGTTTTCTGAGATGCTCCCATTTCTTTCAGCTATCCAGTACATGGCCATGTCACAGAGCTTGGAGGTGGTACATATTTTGGACACAAAACCATGAGCCTATTCTGGAGAGTGGCCAGAATTCAGGAAGAAAACCGGAACTTAGGAAGATTGTTGGAGTTGTCCACCCATAAGTCAAGCCGCAGTCCATTCATAAATTGGGCAAGTTGAGTCTAGACAGGACACATCCAATGATTCATTCTCTTTTCTAATATCTAAAACCACGGACACAGTGGGATACACAGACAAAGAAACACTGGCCTTGTCAAACGACTTACCAGAAACAGTTCACTCCAAACCAAACAAACCGCCTTTCCTACCTATTCTCAGAACATGAGACAAAATCTCAAACCCACACCCACACACACAAAGGAAGCTCCTTCCCCCAAGTAGGTCTGTGACTATTGGGAGTGTCCTCTGACTGGTGGGCCAAACTATGTTCTGATGAAATCGCCTGTCCTTTGTCACATATGGTCTCCTTGGCCAAATCTGTGAAGTTGTCACTAGCCAGCGGTGAGCCACTACCTGCTTTCTCAGGAAAGGCCCCTCTTTAGAGCTTTCCTGACATTTGTTCATCCTCACCTCAGTAGGTACCAAGAAAGACTGACTCTGTCCTTGGTAAATCCAAAAAATACGACCACTGGGACTGGGACTGAGACTGGCTCTGGGTGCCTGGCTTCCCGGATTCCAAGTTCAGAGAGTTCCATCACCAAGGAAGTGAGGTGAGATTACTTCCTTCAGGAATTCTTTGAGGTCATTGCCTTGGCAACCACTTTGTCCTAACTGTTGCTTACAATACTCCTATGAGATGGAGGCTGCCCTTTCTTCCTGTGACACTTTTACAAGTTAGAATGGTATATCAACCATAGGGACCCCGGAATAGCTCTCCACACATGCCTGGTTTGGTCTATCTTCTCTACATTAACAAGAGAGAGGCTTATTCAGACACAACCCTTCATCCTGGGAAGGTTGTTTGCGATGGAAGATGACATTTGCTCTCTCAGGTCCTTCATAGCTGCCTACATCTTCTCCAGGGATCAAGTCTGCATGGACATTTGAGGTTCTCAGCAGGAGGAAGATACCCTACATTCCTGTATTGTAAGACGAACTCTGTCCCTGCTCTTCTGCAAAGTTAGATTAAGGTAAGAGTGTATGGTTAGGGTTAATAACATGTTCAATTTGGGTTACGAATCATTGCGAAGGATGATTAATAGTATTGGGAACCTGCGATATTTATAAGATTATAGAGGTGAAATATAAGTATGGAAACAGAAATCTAGGTAAGATTTGAAGCCCAGAAGGGCATTAGGCCCTTAATTGGGATACTTAGCTTATAATTACGTTCTGCACAGATGTCTCAGATAAATCGATAATCAATGGCATAGGACCTTACACCTTGGATGATTGATTTTAGAAGAGAACATCCACTCAAATTGAGATAGTCGGTGGGATTAGGAAGGTAGTCAGTATCTTTAGGAAATAGAGTGAGTATAGGATTTGGGGCAAAAGTTCTGTAGCAATAGGGTTTTTGTTATAGAGTGAATGTAAATTTCAGCACATGTGAAGAGTCAGTCACATGATGAACTGGGGAAAATATGTAAAAAGGAAAATATCAATACAGACATTATGAAATGAGGCAATTATACAGTGAGTGATAGGATTAGACATTTTCAATAGGGTTGAGATTGAATACATAATCTTAGGAAGAAACAAATATGTCATCACCAATAGGAATGACATTTGAAAGCATTAGGCAACCTGGACATTTATCGTTTTAGTAATCCATGTTCACTTTCCATTTAGGATTTGGTACAATCATAAGTGTGATCTTTGCATTTTGTGCCCAGAAAAATATTGTGATCAAATATGTATGTAGATCATATGACATGAGTATTTCTTCCACCATTACTGGGAGCAATATTTGAAGACATATAAATTAGTATTGGGGGTACAAAGTGGTGTACCCTGTGTCTTTGAATATAGAGATAATGCATGAATAGACCATACTGTGAATAAATATTATAACTGGTTCCACTTTAAATAATGGATTGAATTGATATCTGAAAATATATAGGAAATCATATATTGACATACAATCATTCACTCCAACCAGTTATATATCTAATGGTAATCTTAGGGTTATTGTTTATCATGAAGTGTGTGTGAGTTTTGTTTCAAAAGTGATTATGGAAATCGAAAATAATATGTTTGGAAAAAAGTCTCATAAAAAGACCAATCAAGAAATATGGAGGAATTCATGTGTTCTGAAGCAGGAAGTGATTGAAAGTGAAACAAGTGCCTATAAATTTTCTAAATTGTGAATGAAATATATATCCTGTTATGTGCATAAACTGATGAAATAGTAATGTACCAGTGTTGAATAAAAGTGAACGTCAAAATACACATCATGTCCAATAGGAATCTACTTGCATTGATGTTAAACTGGGTCAGTTACTGTAGAAATATTAGAATTGCATGCATTATTCACCAAAGAGAGTTTTTTTTTTATTTTTATTTATGGTTGTTCAAAACATTACATAGTTCTTGATATATCATATTTTACACTTTGATTCAAGTGGGTTATGAACTCCCATTTTTACCCTGTATACAGATTGCAGAATCACATCAGTTACACATCCATTGATTCACATATTGCCATACTAGTGTCTGTTGTATTCTGCTGCCTTTCGTATCCTCTACTATTCCCCCTGGCCTCCCCGCCCCTCCCCACTTCTCTCTCTACTCCCTCTACTGTAATAAATTTCTCCCCCTTGTATTATTTTTCCCTTTCCCCTCAATTCCTCTTGTATGTAATTTTGTATAACCCAGAGGGTCTCCTTCCAATTCCATGCAATTTCCCTTCTCCCTCCCTTCCTCCTCTCATCCCTGTTTAATGTTAATCATCTTGTCATGCTCTTCATCCCTATCTGTTCTTAGTTACTCTCCTTATATCAAAGATGACATTTGGCATTTGTTTTATAGGAATTGTGTAGCTTCACTTAGCATAATCTAGTCTAATGCAATCCATTTCCCTGCAAATTCTATGATTTTTTATTTTTCAATGCAAAGTAATAATCCATTGTGTATAAATGCCACATTTCTTTTATCCATTTTTCTATTGAAGGGCATCTAAGTTGGTTCCACAGTCTTGCTGTTGTGAATTGTGCTGCTATGAACATCGATGTAGCAGTGTCCCTGTAGCATGCTCTTTTTAGGTCTTTAGTGAATAGACCAAGAAGGGCAATAGCTGGGTCAAATGGTGGTTCCATTCCAAGCTTTCCAAGAAATCTCCATACTGCTTTCCAAATAGGCTGCACCAATTTGCAGTCCCACCAGCAATGTACAAGTGTACCTCTTTTCCCACATCCTTGCCAGCACTTCTTGTTGTTTGACTTCATAATGGCTGCTAATCTTACTGGAGTGAGATGGTATCTTAGGGTGGTTTTGATTTGCATTTCTCTGACTGCTGGAGATGGTGAGCATTTTTTCATGTACTTGTTGATTGATTGTATGTCCTCATCTGAGAAGTGTCTGTTGAGGTCCTTGGCCCATTTGTTGATTGGGTTATTTGTTATCTTATTGTCTAATTTTTTGAGTTCTTTGTATACTCTGGATATTAGGACTCTATCTGAAGTGTGAGTAGTAAAGATTTCTTTCCAGTATGTAGGCTCCCTATTTACCTCTTATTGTTTCTTTTGCTGAGAAAAAACTTTTTTAGTTGAGTAAGTCCCATTTGTTGATTCTAGTTATTAACTCTTGTACTATAGGTGTCCTATTGAGGAATTTGGAGCCCAACCCCACAGTATGTACATCGTAACCAAATTTTTCTTCTATCAGACAGTGTGTCTCTGATTTGATATCAAGGTCCTTGATTCATTTTGAGTTAACTTTTGTGCATGGTGAGAAAAAGGGATTCAGTTTCATTTTGTTATATATGGATTTTCAGTTTTACCAACACCATTTGTTGAAGATGCTATCCTTCCTCCATTGCATGCTTTTAGCTCCTTTATCAAATATAAGATAGTTGTAGTTTTGTTGATTGGTTTCTGTGTCCTCTATTCTGTACCATTGGTCCACCTGCCTGTTTTGGTACCAGTACCATGCTATTTTTGTTACTATTGCTCTGTAGTATAGTTTGAAGTCTGGTATCGCTATACCGCCTGATTCACACTTCCTGCTTAGCATTGTTTTGCAATTCTGGGTCTTTTATTTTTTCATATGAATTTCATGATTGCTTTCTCTATTTCTACAAGAAATGCCTTTGGGATTTTGATTGGCATTGGATTAAACCTATAGAGAACTTTTGGTAATATCGCCATTTTGATGATGTTAGTTCTGCCTATCCATGAACAGGGTATATTTTTACATCTTCTAAGATCTTCTATTTCTCTCTTTAGGGTTCTGTAGTTTTCATTGTATAAGACTTTCACCTCTTTTGTTAGGTTGATTCCCATTTTTTTTTTTTAGGATATTGTGAATGGAGTGGTTGTCCTCATTTCCATTTCAGAGGATTTGTCACTGATATACAGGAATGCCTTTGATTTATGCGTGTTGATTTTATATCCTGCCACTTTGCTGAATTCATTTATTAGCTCTATTAGTTTCTTTGTAGAACCTTTTGGGTCTGCTAGGTATAGAATCATGTCATCTGCAATA
This sequence comes from Callospermophilus lateralis, assembly GCF_048772815.1. Taxonomy (NCBI): domain Eukaryota; kingdom Metazoa; phylum Chordata; class Mammalia; order Rodentia; family Sciuridae; genus Callospermophilus; species Callospermophilus lateralis. Next base: position 70,296 of record NW_027514351.1, on the reverse strand, counting down.
GTGATAATTTAAGTTATTCGTTTCCTATTTATATGCCTTTAATTTCTTTCATCTGTCTAATTGCTCTGGCCAGTCTTTTGATAACTATATTGAACAAAAGTGGTGAGAGCAGGCATCCCTGTCTTGTTCCAGATTTTAGAGGGAATGTCTGCAATTTTTCTCCATTCAGAATGACGCTAGCCTGCGGTTTAGCATAGATTGTTTTTACAATATTGAGGAATGTTCCTGTTATTCCTAGTTTTTCGAGAGTTTTGAACATAAAGGGATGCTGTACTTTGTCGAATGCTTTTTCTGCATCTATCTAGATGATAATATGGTTTTTATTTTTAAGTCTATTGATGTGGTGAATAACACTTATTGATTTTCGTATATTGAACCCTCCTTGCATCCCAGGGATGAACCCTACTTGATCATGGTGCACATTTTTTTGATATGTTTTTTTATCTGATTTGCCAGAATTTAATTTAAGATTTTTGCATTTAGGTTCATTAGATATATCGGTCTTTAGTCTTCTTTCTTTGAAGTGTCTATCTGGTGTAGGAATCAGGGTGATATTGGCCTCGTAGAAGGAATTTGGAAGATCTCCCTCTTTTTCAATTTTCTGAAATAGCCTGAGTAATTTGTCTGCAACACAAAGGTGAATGGCATCCTGAAATTACCTGTTCTATAGCTGAATGAGCTTCGATCAGTCAAAAACAGCGATGGTGACATCAGCTCTCCAAGATAGTGGCCGCTGGCTTCCTCTGTGGTCTGACCGGTGTGGAGAACCGAATTGGACCGCATCCTTACCCATCTCAAACAAAGAATTCAGCACTTAGCACAGTGATTGCATACCTGGCAGGAGCCCACAGAATCCACACCGCTGTATATTTGCATTGCTATCTCTTCGTTTCCCAGTGCGCGCCGCAGACTCTAGCCACAGACCGATTTCCTGAATAAGCAGCATGACGCTCCATGCGGACAAATCACTCGTGTTTGAGCTCGCGTAGCTGATCCTCATGAGATGGAAATATGTCCACTAGGTTTTGGAGCACCCCAATTTTGCTGGAAATTTCTAACAAGATATATTTTAGCCGTTATAACTCGTCATTCTCCCGCACAGTGACGCGGTACATGGGGGTGATGCACTCCCTTCACCACCATCATATGATCCCCCGAAGTTAGTTTTCAGTACTAAGAAACAAATATGTATTTCAGGTGGATGAATATTTCTGAGAATATTCTTGTGAAAACATGATTATAAATGCACATACATGAATATGAATGAATTTAGGGAGTGTATAATAAGAAAAATATACTTCATATTTTGAAAAATCTGGAGAGTGAATATATATATATATATATATATATATATATATATATATATATACACTCACAGACATTAAAAAGTAGCATTATGTATGCCAATCGAAATTCACATGAAATAATATATCATCCACAGATCCAAAAATATTCATTTTAATGAACATGGATTTATGTTGTTCAACTAAGAAGCTCACTCATATGTTGTATTTTCAGTTCCAACAGCGTTTAGTAGGAGTGATCTCTTCTCACAATTTGCAGCTGCCAAGCCAGCCACCTCACAAAATGTACGAGTGATACCAGGTAGAATTCTAAATGTGCATATGAAAATACATGTGATGAATAGGCTACAGAGAAAGGGAGACAGTTATTCACATATTTGTTAACTTTTAAAACACATGGAGAACTATTTCAATTAAAATTCGCTAGATTTATAACACCTACCATTTATCATACGAAAGGCAAGTCCAACTATACACCATGCCTCCTGTTAACCTCTTGTATTTCTATTCTGTTTGGGTTATTTTTCTCCACCATATTAGAATTAGAAGTCAAAGTCTAGTAGGGTATGTGTTAGTGTCAGGGATTCAGTATTTTGAATGGAAAATTGGAAAATGTATCCAATGTGTATGCAAATATGTGCTACACAAAAAATTCCCACTCTCATTCAGCACAATGCCTTGACATTACCTTCGCCCCACATAAGACACAATTAGAGGAGAAGAGTTAGAAAATCTGTGAATACATATGTGGAATGAAAAATGCTCAGGAGTTCACAAATTTGCAGGTGGTAGAGGAGTTTCCAAAAGTAAGGGACAGGGTAAAAACTCCACAAACATGAAGTTCTGCCAGCCTAACATCTGGAGAAACTGCCTCTGAGGTTGGGCAATGAAATATATGCTGTTGTCAGGAGCATTAGTTTCATTTGTTGTGAGACCATCATAGCTGAGTCTTCATCTATGTGATCTGGATGACATGGATTCTTATTTTCCAATGAACATGAGGCAGCAGTGCTGAATTTTCTATTTGTAGGTAACCTGTGGCCACTGGGTTCTAAATGTCTCCCCTTGTGGACTGTAATTCCATTTGGTCATCCTCCACTATTCGTGGTATTTCTTGCTGCTGAACTGGGAGTTTGGTATTTGCTTCATGAAATACAAGGAGTTCAACTGGGACACAGTGCTGAAGTGAGTTCTGTCAAGTGTGGTGGGTCAGGTTCGTCAGGAGAATGCACCAACCAGGCTTCTATCCCACATAGCTTGCCCCATTTTCCATAGCAACCTGATTCTGAACATTGCCCTAAAACCTCTCCATATAACAATATGCTTATACATATAAGGGTCTACTGGCTGCAAAATGTCAGTCACAATCCATTTGGAAGCCAATGGCAGATTCACATGCCCCCACCACAGATGTTTTATTACACACCTGCCATCCACTACTCTAGTACAACTACTCAGCAGGATCTAACTTACTGGCATCTCTGTTAAACACCATTTTCATAAAACCCAGTCAATCAAGGCACTGTCTTGTATACTCATGATCAGCAACAGGACATTCAAATGTTCTCCAGAGCTACCCGGTGATGGGAATTTCAAAAATTTCATGGTATTGATCTAGCCAATTTTCAAGGATGAAGTTGGAGGCACTGTGGATTTCAATTCACTCAGAAACCATTAAATGGTGAGGAAGCTCATTTCAATGAAAACTCTGGAGAATTCTTACAGGCAAGGCTTCCAAAAGTGCCCAAAAGTCAGATTAAGCCAGGCCCATTGAGGTCTACAATGTATGTTCCATGTGTGTTTTGACTCTCAAATATGGCTGCCAAGTCTTTAAGAATAATATCATGTGATATCCTGGCTGAGATTCCCTGAGCTCTGTGGAAAGTCACCTTGGGCCTAGATGTCACTTTCCAAGGACAACTCTCATGCATGGCCATCTAAAATTCCAACACAATTCCTGGCAATAATTCTCTGAGATCAGTAAAAGAACTCAGTCTCTAAGGGGAATCACACCAGAGTGCAAGCCTAGGTGGACCCAGTGATCTCTTCCAACCGCCAGACATATGTCCACAATTAAAACCAAACACTCTCACATGGCCCTCATCTTCTTCCATATAGACACTCATCATATCCTCTGGCTGGAGGTTTCCATAAGGGACGCAGCCCACGACAGTGTCTAAAATAAGCTCCCTGCCCCTCATTTGCCTAAAGTCAGGGTGGCCTGGACTCTCTTCCTGTGAACCAGTAGTGATCAAATAGGCCTGCCTTTAATATTGCTTGGCTTCTCCAACTTGAGGCCTTCTAGCTTTGGGGTTTAGATTCTTTAAGTGAATTGGAGTCATAAAAATCAAGCACCTATGGCCTAGCCTCTGCAGGGCTTTGAAGAACTCATTTGACCCAAAGGATCCCTATTCTCACTTGATGAATATCAGGAACCTACCAGAGAAAGGCAAGAGAGTTCATCAACAATATCTGATCTTTTTGCCATTTTGGTTTTGGATGCACGCATAGGATCTATCTTTAGATCCATCAGGTGCTGAGAATCTAAGCCACAGCCTCACACAGGGCCAACAGGCTGATTCAGACATATACCAATCCTAAGCAATTAAGCAAAGAGCCACAGGTGATGCCCTTTCATTTCCATTTGAAAACTCTTTTCTTCAGGCTTCACAAAGTGGTGGCTTGAGGCAAAAAACTTCCTGACATTCAACAGAACAATAGGTAAGCAGAAGGACCAAAGCAGGGTTTCTCCACTGAGACTTTCCTGGTCAACAGATATCTGAGATTTCTGAGATGCTAGCCATTTCCTTCAGCTTCCAGTTCATAACAATGTCACAGATCTTGGAGGCGGTACAAATCTTGGACACAAAACCATGATACTATTCTGGAGAGTCGCCAGAATTGAGAGAGAAAACAGGAAATTAGGAAGCTTGTAGGTGTTGCCCATCCATAAGGCAAGCCAGAGTCCACTCATGAATTGGGCAGGATGAATTCTGGGAAGCTTTCTACTAGACAGAACACATCCATTGATGCATTGTCTTTTCTAATGTCTACAACAATGGACTCAGTGGGATACACACACACATAGGAACACTCGCCTTGTCAAAGGACTTAATACAAATATTCCACTCCATACCAAACAAACCGCCTTTCCTACCTATCCTCAGAACATGAGACAAAACCACAAACTCACACCCACACCCACAAAGGCACCTCCTTCCCCCTAGTAGGTCTGTGACTCCCCGGAGTATCCTCTGACTAGTGAGCCATTCTATGTTCCTCCAAAATGACCTCTCCTGTCTCAGATCATGTCTGCTTGGCCAACTCTGTGAAGTTCTCAAGAGCCAGCGGTGAGGCACTACCTGCCTTCTCAGGAAAAGCCCCTCTTCAGAGGTTTCCTGGCATTTGGCCTTCCTCACATCTGTAGGTACCAAGAAAGACTGACTCTGTCCTTGGTAAATCCAAACATGTCAGACCACTGGGACTAGGACAGAGACTGTCTCTGGGTTCCTGGATTCCTGGATTTCAAGTTCAGAGAGTTCCATCACCAAGGAAGTGAGGTGAGATCACTTCCTTCAGGATCTGAATTATGTCACTGCCTTGGCAACCACTTTGTCCTAACAGTTGCTTCCAAAATACTATGAGGTGGAGGCTGCTCTGATTTTTATGGGACACTTTCTCTAGTTAGAATGTTATATCAACCGTAAGCACCCGGGAACAGCTTCCACACAGGACTGGTTTGGTCCATGTTCTATACATTAAGAAGAGAGAGATTGATTCAGACACAACCCTTCATCCTGACCAGGATGATTGCCATGGAAGATGACTTTTGCTTTCTGAGGTAATTCATAGCTGCCTTCATCTTCACCAGGGATCACTTCTGCATGAACATTTGAGTTTCTCAGCAGGTGAACATCCCCTAGATTCCTGTAGTTTAATACACACACTGTTCCTGCTCTCCTGCAAAGTTAGTGTATGGTTAGGGTTAATAATATGTTCGATTTAGGTTAGGAATCATTCTGCAGGATGAATAATGAGATTGGGAACCTGCGATATTTATAAGAATATATAGGTGAAATATATGTATGAAAACGGGAATCTAAGAAGGATTTGAAGCCCAGAAGGGCATTGAGCCCTTGATTTGGATACTTAGTGTTGAATTATGTTCTGTACAATTGTCTCAGTTAAATCGAAATACAGTGGCATAGGACCTTGTACCTTGGATGATTGAATGTAGAAGAGAACATCCAGTCAAAAAGGAATAGTCAGTAGGATTAGGAAGATAGTCAGTAGGTTTAGGAAGAAGAGTGAGTATATGATTTGGAATAAAAAGCTTCTTTAGCAATAGGGTTTCATTGGGAGAGTGAATGTAAATGTCAGCACATGTGAAGAGTTAGTCACAATGATGAACTGGGGAAAATGTGTAGGAAAGCAGGTGTCAATAGAGACATTACGAAATCAGGCAAAGTATAAAGTGAGTGATAGGATTAGACATTTTCAACAGGGTTGAGTTTGAATACATAATCTTAGGAAAAAACAAATATGTCGTCACGAATGGGAATGACATTTGAGAGCATTAGGCAACCTGGACTTGGATGTTATTAGTTATCCACGTTCACTTTCCTTTCAGGCTTTGGTACAATCATAAGTGTTACATTTTTATGTTTTTTTTTGTTCAGAATATTACTGTGATAAAATGTATATGTAGATCAGGTGACATGAGTATTTCTTTCACCATTTTTGGGGGCAATATTTTGAAGACGTATACATTAGTATTAGGGGTACAAAGAGGTGTACCCTGTGTCTATTAATATAGAGATAATGCATGAATAGACCATACTATGAATAAATAACGAAACTGATTCCACTTTAAATAATGGATTGAATTGATATGTGAAAATATATAAGAAATCTTATATTGATATACAATCATTCATTCCAACCAGTTATATATCTAATGGTAATATTAGGATTATGGTTTATGAAGAATGGTGTTTGAGTTTTGCTTTATACGTGATGATGTTAAACAAAAATAATGTGTTTGGAAAGAAGTCTCATGAAAAGACCAGTCAAGAAACATGGAGGGATACATGTGTTCTGAATCAGGAAGTGATTGATCGTGAAACAAATGCCTATAAATTTTCTAATTTGTGACAGAAATATATATCCCATGATTTGCATAAACTGAAGACATAGTAACGTACAAGTGTTGAATAAAAATGAAAGTCAAAATACACATCATGTCCCCTAGAAATCAACTTGCATTGATTTTAAACTGGCTAAGTAACTGTAGAAATATTAGGGTTTGTATGTACCATTCACTGAATTTAGTTTTCAGTACTAGGAAACAATATGTATTTCAGGTGGATGATTATTTCTGAAAATAATCTTGTGGAAAGTTGATTATAAATCCACAGATATGAATATGAATGAATTTAGGGAGTGCATAATAAGACACATATATTTCATATTTTGAAAAATCTAAAGAGTATATATATATATATATATATATATATATATATATATATATATATATATACATATACATATATATATACACACACACGCAAAAGCACAGATATTAAAAAGTAGCAATACAGGAGATCCATTATGAAGGCAGGCATGGAGAAATCAAGTCTCTGATCTCTTCAGCTGCGCGGGCATAGGGAGTCGTAAACTGTCTAAATGCTGTTTGCTCAGAATCACTAGGCAATATTGACCTGTTGTGAATCTGGGGTGAACAGTCTGGGCCCCTCAGAACACACACAAAGCCCGGATTGGCTGCATTCAAGCTTAGATTCGTCTGGTTTTTGTGACTCAGCACTAACATTCCTGCTGAAATAACTGGTCGGGCTTTCTGAATTGAGAGTTAAAAGCCAACTGAGCCTTCATAGGCAGTGGCCACAGGATTGAAATGGGGCTTGGGAGAGATAGTCAGGACCCACCTGTTGCATTGGTCACCCAGCAAAGGGAACGAACGGTCACCATTTGAATGGGATACCACCATGGCAGAGAACTGACGTCACAGGCGGAGGAGATAACTTCATTGAAACCAGCGCGACAAGTGTGTAATCCCATTGCCATATCTCTCAACAACGCAGGGAAACCTCAAGGGCCCTTCCCACCTCTGCCGTAATGGCCCCTCCCAGCTCTCCAAGGAGCGCGATACCCAGACCTAGGGAATCAAGATTGGCTCGGGACTCGTGGCGTGGAATTCCCTGCTACCGCTCCCACCAGTGCTGACAATTGAGGTCTCTTACACCACCTACCGGGGCCATGGCTCCTGAAGGGCAAGCAAATTCGCTGGAGGTTCTCAGCCCCAAGCTCTACGAACTTATTGTCTGAGGAAGGCAAACAAGGAGAGTGTGCCCAGGCGTTCATGGAAACAGGGCTACCAGGAGCAGAGGCCTGGTTTGTAACCAGTATTGTGGTGAGCATCACAGGTGAGTGGGGCCTGGCTTGAGGAAGCACAAGAGAAAGCCCTAGGCACTCAGAATTGGAGACCCGCCCAGTCTGGGAGGAAGAGCTGCTGCACAGTGATTGGTTCTCACTTTTTGAGAGGAGAAGCTTGGCCCAGTGCGCACAGCTCCACCTACTGGAAGAGAAGTTATTTGAACTCTAGGACTGCATGTATTATTATTATTTTTTTATTTGTTTTTTTTTCTTTCATTTTCATTTTTGTTATTGTTGTTCTTTAACTTTTTTAAATGTTTTTATTTTTTAATTTTTTTATTTTATTATTATTATTATTATTTTAAATTTTAATTTTCAATTTTTTAATCATCATCATTACTTAAAACTTTCTTTCTTTATTTTCTATTTTTTTCTTTTGTCTTTTCATTTCTTTTCATTTTTCTTATTCCCCCTTCCTTGAATTCTACCTGCCTACTCTCATTCTCTTTAGTGACTTCTCCCTTCCCTTCTAATATCTTTCCTCCCAAGCATCAAATGAATTTATAAGAGTAAGCAGTAACTCAGTAGTCAAACAGAAGAAGAAGTAACATGAGCAGCATATAAAAACAAAGAAGAAAAGGATTACGAACAATGAAGGACAGCCTAAATATTCAAGAGCACCTAGAGTCATCAGAAAAATGGTCATATAAAGAACTCAAGTAATACCTTAGACACATGGAATGGAACCTTAAAGAGGATACGAGACAGCAAAAACAAACAGTGATAAAACGCATTGAAAATGAATTACATAAACAGATAAAATGAGAAATTAAGCATCTTTATCAGGAGATAGAGATTATTAGAAAAATCAAACAATAATTCTAGAAATCAAGGAAATGATAAACCAAATTAAAAACTCAATTGAGAGTATCACTAACAGAGTAGAGCAAGTAGAAGACAGAATGTCAGATAATGAAGACAAAATATATCATCTTGAAAAAAGTCTAGCCAACAAAGAAATGCTGTAAAAAATTATGAGAAAACATTCAAGAGATATGGGATAACATAAAAAAAACAAACTAATGAGTCATATGGATAGAGGAAGGTACAGAGATTAAAACCAAGGGAATGAGAAACCTGGTGAATGAAATAATTACAGAAAACTTTCCAGAAATAAAAATGGAAACGGATAAACAAATTGTAGATGCTTACAGGACACCGAGCACACAAAATCACAGTAGACCAATGCCAAGACACATTGTTATAAAGATATCCAATATACAGAACAAAGAGAAAATATTAAAAGCTACCAGAGAAAGGAGGCAGATTACAATCATTACAATCAGGGGTAAACCAAAAAGTTTAACAATGGATTTTTCATCATAGACGCTGGAAGTGAGAAGATCCTGGAACAAAGTACTTCAAACACTGAAAGACAATGGATGCCAACCAAGAATTATGTATCCAGCAAAATTAAGCTTAAGATAAGACAATGAGATAAAAATATTTCATGATAAACAAAAGCTAAAAGAATTTCAGCCAGATAACCAGCATTGCAAAGCATCTTGAGCAAAACACTACACGAGGAAGAAATGAAAATCAACAACGAAAACCATCAGTGAGAAGTGCCTCAGTAATGACAGCGGGAAGGGGAAAAGCAAATCATGGAGAATCAAACTAATTAAAAAATATATATATAAAAACATGGGTGGCAGTACAAACCATATATCAATAGTAACTCTAAATGATAATGGCTTAAACTCTCGAATAAAGTGACATTGGCTTGTAACTTGAAATAAAAAAAAATCCAACAATATGTTGCCTCCAAGGGACACATCTGAATGGAAAAGACATACACAGGCTGAAGGTGAAAGATTGGGAAAATTTATACCATGCACACGGTCCTCGAAAGCAAGCAGGGGTGGCCATCCTCCTATCGAATAAAATCGACCTCAAGACTAATTTAATCAAAGGGATAAGGAAGGACTTTATATATTGTTAAAAGAAACCATTCACCGACAAGACATAACAATTATCAATATTCACGCAGCAAATAATGGTGCTGCGACGTTCATAAAACAATTTATCCTCAAGTTCAAGAATCAAATAGACCACAATACAATAATTATGGGTGACTTCAACTCACCTCTCTCACCATTGGACAGATCCTCCAAACAAAAGTTGAATAAAGAAACTATAGAACTCAATATCACAATCAATACCCTATACTTAACTGACATATATAGAATATATCAACCATCATCAAGTGGATATACTTTTTTCTCACCAGCACATGGATCCTTCTCAAAAATAGACCATATGTTATGCCATAGGGCAACCCTCAGTAAATATAAAGGGGTGGAGATAATACCATGAATTTTTTGTGATCATAATGGAATGAACCTGGAAACCAATGATAAAGAAGGAAGAAAAAATCATACATCACATGCAAAATGAAGAATATGTTACTGAATGATCAATGGGTTACAGAAGACATAAAGGAGGAAATCAAAAAATTCTTAGAGATAAATGAAAATACAGACACAACATATCAGATTCTATAGGACACAATGAAAAGAAGTTTTAAGAGGTAAATTCATCGCCTGGAGGTCATTCCTCAAAATAGAAAAACAAACAAACAAACAAATGAGCTCACACTTCATCTCAAAGCCCTAGAAGAAGAAGAGCAAAACAACAGAAAATGTAGCAGAAGGAAAGAAATAATTAAAATCATACCGAAATTGAAACAAAAGAAACTATTGAAAAAATTAACAAAACTAAAAGGTGCTTCTTCAAAAAGATAAATAAGATCGACAGACTCTTAGCCATGCTAACGAAGAGAAGAAGAGAGAGAACTCAAATTACTAACATACGGGATGAAAAAGGCAATATCACAACAGATGCTACATAAATACAGAAGAAAATTAGAAATTATTTTGAAAAACTGTATTCCAATAAAATAGAAAATAGTGAAGACATCGATAAATTTCTTAAGTCATATGATTTGACCAGACTGAGTCAGGAGGAAACACACAATTTAAACTGACCAATATCAATGGATGAAGTAGAAGAAGCAATCAAAAGACTACCAACCAAGAAAAGCCCAGGAACGGATGGGTATACAGCAGAGTTTTACAAAACCTTTAAAGAAGAATTAATACCAATACTTTTCAAGTTATTCAGGAAATAGAAAAACTGGAAGCTCTGCCAAATTCATTCTATGAGGCCAACATCACCCAGATTCTGAAACCAGACAAAGACACCTCAAAGAAAGAAAACTACAGACCAATATCTCTGATGAACCTAGATGCAAAAATCCTCATTAAAATTCTGGCAAATTGAATACAAAGGCACATCAAAAAAAATGTGCACCATGATCAACTTGAATTCATCCCTGGGATGCAAGGAGGCTTCAATCTATGGAAATCAATAAATGTTATTCACAACATCAATAGACTTAAAGATAAGAACCATATGATCATCTTGATAGATGCAGAAAAACCATTCAACAAAGTAGAGCATTCCTTTATGTTCAAAACATTTTAAAAACTAGGGATAACAGGAACTTACCTCGACATTGTAAAAGATAACTATGTTAAGCCTCAGGCTAGCATCATTCTGAATGGAGAAAAATTGAAGGCATTCACTTTAAAATCTGGAACAAGGCAGAGATATCCTCTATCACCACTTCTATTCAATATAGTTCTCGAAAAACTGGCCAGAGCAATTAGAGAGATGAAAGACATTAAAAGCATAAAAATAGGAAAAGAAGAACTTAAATTATCACTATTTGTAGATGACATGATTCTATACATAGAAGACCCAAAAGGGTCTACAGAAAAAACTACTAGAACTAATAAATGAATGCAGCAATGTGGCAGGATATAAAATCAACATGCATAAATCAAAGGCATTTCTGTATATCAGCGACAAAACTTCTGAAACAAAAATGAGTCAAAACACTGCATTCCCAATTTCCTCAAAATAATTAAATACTTGGGAATCAACCTAACAAAAGAGGTGAAAGATTTATATAATGCAAACTACAGAACCCTAAAAAGAGAAATAGAATAAGATCTTAGAAGATGGAAAAATATACCCTGTTCATGGATAGGCAGAACTAACATCATCAAAATTGCTATATTACCAAAAGTTCTCTATAGGTTTAATACAATGCCAATCAAAATCCCAAAGGATTTTTTTTTGTAGAAATAGATAAAGCAATCATGAAATTCAAATGGAAAAATAAAAGACCCAGAATAGCAAAAGCAATTCTAAGCAGGAAGTGTGAATCAGGCAGTATAGTGATACCAGATTTCAAACTATATTACAGAGCATTCATAACAAAAACAGCATGGTACTGGTACCAAAACAGGCGGGTGGATCAATGGTACAGAATGGAGGACACAGAGACTAATCAAAAAATCTACAACTGTCTTATATTTGATAAAGGAGCTAATGGCCTGCAATGGAGGAAGGATAGCATCTTCATCAAATAGAGTTGGGTAAACTGGAAATCCATATGCAACAAAATGAAACCCCTCCTCTCGCCATGCACAAAAGGTAACTCAATGTGGATCAAGGAGCTAGATTCAAATCAGAGTCTCTGCGTCTGATAGAATAAAAAGTTGGCTCCTATCTACATATTGTGTGGTCAGGCTCCAAATTCCTTAATAGGACACCCATAGAATAAGAGTTAATAATAAGAATCAACAAATGCGACTTACTTAAACTGATTTTTTTTTCTTAAAGAGAGAAACAATAAGAGAGGTAAATATGGAGCCTACATCATGGGAACAAATTTTTAGTCCTCACCCTTCACATGGAGCCCTAATATCCAGAGTATACAAAGTATACAAAGAACTCAGAAAATTAGACAATAAGATAACCAATAACCCAATGGGCCAAGGACCTGAACAGAAACTTCTCAGAGGAGGACATAGAATCAATTAACAAGTACATGAAAAAATGCTCTCCATTTCTAGCAGTAAGAGAAATGCAAATAAAAACCACCCTAAAATACCATCTCAATCCAGTGAGATTGGCAGCCATAATGAAGTCAAACAACAACAAGTGCTGGCGAGGATGTGGGGAAAAGGGTACTCTTGTACATTGCTGGTGGGACTGAAAACTGGTGCGGCCAATTTGGAAAGCAGTATGGAGATTCCTGGGAAATCTGGGAATGGAAGCACCATTTGATCCAGCTATTGCCCTTCTCGGACTATTCCCTGAAGACCTTAAAAGAGCGTACTACATGGATACTGCCACATCGATTTTCATAGCAGCACAATTCACAATTGCTACACTGTGGAACCAACCCAGATGCCCTTCAATAGATGAATGGATAAAAAAATGTGACTTTTATATACTATGGAGAATTACTCAGCACTAAAAAATGACCAAATCTTGGAATTTGCAGGGAAATGCATGGCACTGAGCAGATTATGGTTAGTGAAGCTAGCCAATCCCTAAAAAACAAATGCCAAATGTCTTGTTTGATATAATGAGAGCACCTAAGAACAGAGCAGGGAGGAAGAGCATGAAGAAAAGATTAACATTAAGCAGAAACATGAGGTGGGATGGAAAGGGAGAGAAGAGGGAAATTGCATGGTAATGGAGAGAGACACTTATTGTTACACAAAATTACATATAAGAGGTTGTGGGAAAATAAACAAGGAGAGAAATGATTTAGAGTAGGTATGGTAGAGAGAGAAGATGGGATGATAGGGGAGTGGGGATAGTAGAGTATAGGAAAGGTAGCAGAATACAACAGTAACTAATAGGGCATTATGTAAAAATATGGATGTGTAACTAATGTGATTCTGCAATCTGTATTTGGAGTAAAAATGGGAGTTCATAACCCACTTGAATCTAATGTATGAAATATGATATGTCAAGAGCTTTGTAATGTTTTGAGCAACCAATAAAAGAAAAAAAAAGTAGCAATATATATGCCAATAGAAATTCATCATGAAATGTATATAATCCACAGATCGAAAAATATTCATTTTACTGAACATGGATTCATGTATAATGTTTTTCAACTAGGAAGCTCACCCATAGGTTGAATTTTCAGTTCCAACAGCGTTTAGGAGGAGTGATCTCTTCTCTCAATTTGCATCTACCAATTCAGCCACCTCACAAGTGTATACGAGTGATATCAGGTAGAATTCTATATGTGCATATAAACATACATGTGCTGAATAGGCTACAGAGAAAGGGAGATAGGGATTCACATATTTGCTAATTTTAAAAACACATGTAGAACTATTTCAACAAAAAATTGACTAGACTTATAACTCCTACATTATATAATGCAAAAGGCAATTCCAACTATACACCATGCGTCCTTTGAACTGCTTGTGTTTCTTCTCTTTTTGGCTTATTTTTCACTATCATATTAGGATTATTAGTCAGAGACTAGTAGGGTATGGGTTATAGTGTCAGGGATTCAGTATTTCAAATGGAAATTAAAAAATGAATCCAATGTGTATGTAAATATGTGCTACACAAAAATCTTCCCACTCACATCCAGAACAATGCCTTGACATTACCTACGCCCCAAGTAAAACACAATTAGAGTAGAAAAGTGTGAAAATCTATGAATACAAATATGGAATGGAATATGCTCGGGAGTTCACAACCTTGGAGGTGGTAGAGGAGTTTCCAAAAGTAAAGGACAGGGTAAACACTCCACAAACAAGGAACTCTGCTGGCCTAAGAATTCTTGGGAAACGGCTTCTGAGGTTGGGCACTTGAAATATATGTTGTTGTCATGAGCTTTAGCTTCCTTTGTAGTGAGACCATCAAAGCTGGGTCTGCATCTATGTGACCGAAAGACATGGTTTCTTATATTCCAATGAACATGAGGCAGCAGTGCTCAATTCTCTCTTTGTAGCTAAACTGTGTCCATTGGAAGCTAAGTGTCTCCCGGTGGGGACTGTGAAGACATTTGGTCATCCTCCACTTTTCGTGGTATTTCTTGCTTCTGCACTGGGAATTTGGTATTTGCTTCACAAAACATAAAAAGTTCATCTGGGATACAGTGCTGGAGGGAGTTCTGTCACATGTGGTGGGTCAGGGTCTGCAGGAGAATGCACCAACCAGGCTTCTATCCCACATAGCTTGCACCAATAACCATAGCAACCTGATTCTGAATATTGCCCTGAAAACTCTCCATTTAACAAGATGCCTTTACATATAAGGGTCTGATGTCTGCACTATATCAGTCACAAAAAATTTGGAAGCCAATGGCAGATTCACATGGCCCCAACATGATGTTTTATCACACACCTGCCCACCACTGCTCTAGCCCCCCTACTCAGCAGGCTCCAAATTACTGGCTTCTCTTGTTCTACACCATTTTAATGAAACCCAGTCAAAAACAAGGCACTGTCTGGTATACACATGATCAGCAACAGGACATCAAAGTTTCTGCAGTGCCACCTGGTCATGGGAATTTCAAAAATTTCATGGTATTTATCTAGCAATTTTTCAAGGGTGAAGTTAGAGGCACTGTGGGTTTCAATTCATTCAGGAACCATTAAGAGTTGAGAAAGTTCATTTCAATGAAAGCTCTGGAGAACTCTCACAGTCAATGCTTCTCAAACAGTTGCCAAAAGGTCTCCTAAAGCCAGGCCAATTGACATCTACAATGTGAGGTCCATGTGTGTTTTGACTCTCAAATATGGCTGCTAAGTCTTTCAGAATAAAATCATGTGATATCCTGGCTGAGATTCTCAGGCCTCTGTGGAAACCACCCTGGGCCTAGATCTCAGTTTCCAAGAGTGAGTCTCATGTGTGGCCTCCTAAAATCCCAACACAATTCATGGCAATACTTCTCTGAGGTCAGTTTCAGAACTCAGTCTCTAAGGGGAATCACACCAGAGTTCAAGCCCAGGTGGCCCCATCATCCCTTCCATCCGCCAAAAAATGACCACAATTAAAATCAAAACACTACCACAGGGCCATCATCTTCTTCCATGTAGACACTCATCATAACCTCTAGCTGGAGGTTTCTATGAGCCCAAGGTAGTGTCCAAATAAGCTCACTTGCCCCTCATTTGCCTAAAATCATGATGGCCTGGACACTCTTCCTGTGAACCAGGAATGATCAAATATTCCTGCTGTTAAAGTGTTCCACTTCTCCAATTTGAGGCCTACTGGCTGTAGGGTATAGATTCTTTATGTGATTTGGAGTCATGAGAAAACCCAAGCAAATATGGGCTAGCCTCTGCAGGGATTTCAAGAACTCATTTGACCCAAAGGATCCCTATTCTCACTTGATGGAGGTCAGGAACCTAAAACAAGAGGGCAAAAATATTCACCCACAATGACTGCTCTTTTGGCCATTTTAGTTTTGGAAACACATGGGATCTTTCTTTAGATCCATCAGGTGCTGAGAATCTAAGCCACAACCTCATACAAGGACAAGAGGCTGATTCAGACACATCCCAATCCAAATCAATTAAGCAAAGAGCCACTGGAGATGTCCATACATTTCCATATGAAAACAGTTTTCTTCAGGCTACACAAAGGGGTGGCCTGAGGCAAAGACCTTCCTGACATTCAGGGTAATAGAAATAGAAGTAAGCAAATGGCCCAAAGAAGGGTTTCTCCACTGAGACTTTACTGGTCACACTGAAATCTGAGTTTTCTTAGATGCTCCCATTCCCTTCAGCTATCCAGTACATGGCCATGTCACAGAACCTTGTGGTGTTACATATTTGGGAAACAAAACCATGAGTCTATTCTGGAGAGTGGCCAGAATTCACGAAGAAAACAGGAACTTTAGAAGATAATAGATGTTGCCCATCCATAAGGCAAGCTGCAGTCCATTCATTAATTGGGCAGTATGAATGCGGGGAAGCTTTCAACTAGAGACAACACATCCATTGATGCATTCTCTTTTCTAATGTCTACAACCACGGATACAGTGGGATACACAGACTTAGAAACACTCACCATGTCAAACGACTTACTAGAAACAGTCCACTCCAAACCAAACAAACCACCTTTCCTACCTATTCTCAGAACATGAGAAAAAACCACAAACTCACACCTACAACGGCAAAGGCACTTCCTTCCCCCAAATAGGTCTGTGACTATCCGGAGTGTCTTCTGACTGGTGGGCCATATTATGTTCCCCCAAAATGGCTTGTCCTGTTTCACATCTGGTCTCAATGTCCAACTCCGTGAAGTTGTAAGGAGCCAGCAGTGAGCCACTGCCTGCTTTCTCAGGAAAGGCCCCTCTTCAGAGCTCTGCTGGCATTTGGCCATCCTCACATCAGCAGGTACCAAGAAAGACTGACTATGTCTTTGGGAAAAGCAAACAAGTTAGCCCACTGGAACTGGGAGTGGGACTGGCTCTGCGTGCCTTCCTTCCTGGATCCCAGGTTCAGAGAATTCCATCACCAAGGAAGTGAAGTGAGGTCACTTCTTTCAGGAACAGAATATGCTCACTGCCTTGGTAACCACTTTGTGCTAACAGTTGCTTCCAGGGTTCCCATGAGATGGAGGCTGCCCCAACATCCTGGGACACATTCAGAAGTTAGAATGGTATATCAACCATAGGCACCAGGGAACAGCTCTCCACAGAGGCCTGGTTCAGTCCATCTTCTCTTTATTAAGAAGAGAGAGGCTGATTCAGACCATCAATTAATCCTGACCAGGTTGTTTGCCATGGAAGATGACTATTGCTCTCTCAGGTCCTACATAGCTGCCTATATCTTCTGCAAGGATCATTTCTCCATGGATCTTTGATGTTCTCAGCAGGTGGAAGATCATCTACATTCCTATATTGTAAGACCCACACTGTCCCTGCTCTTAAGTAAGTTATACTGAGGTAACAGTGTATGGTTAGGGTTAATAACTTGTTCAATTTGGGTTACAAATAATTCTGCGGGATGAATAATGGTATTGGCAAAATGCGATGTTTACAAGAGTATATATGTGAAACATAAGTATGAAAGCAGAAATCTAGGTAAGATTTGAAGCCCAAAAGGGCATTGGGGACTTGAGTGGGATACTTAGCTTTGAGTAATGTGCAGCACAGATGTCTCAGATAAATCAATATACACTGGCATCGTACCTTGTACCTTGGATATTGAATGTTGAAGAGAACATCCAGTCAAAAACCGATAGTCGGCAGGATTAGGAATTTAGTTGGTAGGTTTAGAAAAAAGAGTGAGTATAGGATTTGGACCAAAAGTTCTTTAGCAATAGAATTTAGTGTAGAGAGTGTATGTAAATGTAAGCACATGTGAAGAGTCAGTCACAATGATGAACTGGGGAAAAATATAGGAAATCAGATATCAATAGAGACATTAGGAAATCAAGCAAAGTATAAATTGTGTGATAGGGTTAGACATTTTCAACAGGTTTGAAGTTGAATATATAATCTTAGGAAGAAACAAATATGTAGTCAAAAATAGAATTGATATTTGAGAGCATTAGGCAACCTGGACATGAATGTTTTTAGTAATCCATGCTCACTTTCCATTTACGCTTTGGTACAATTGTAAGTGTGACCTATGCTTTTTGTGTCCAGAATATTTCTGTAATAAAATGTGTATGTAGATCAGGTGACAATCGTATTTCTTCCACCAATTCTGGGAGCAATATTTTGAAGACTTACAAATTAGTATGGGGGTACAAATAGGTGTACCCTGTTTCTATGAATATAGACATAATGCATGAATAGACCATATTGTGAATAAATAATATAACTGGATCCACTTTAAATAATGAATTGAATAAATATCTGAAAATTTATAAGAAATTTTATATTGATATGCAATCATTCATTCCAACCAGTTATATATCTAACGATCATCTTAGGGTTACGGTTTATCATGAAGGGTGTGTGAGTTTTGGTTCAAAATTGATTATGGAAATAGAAAATAATATATTTGGAAAAAAGTCTCATGAATAGACCAGTCAAGAGACATAGAGGAATACATGTGTTCTGGAGCAGGAAGTGATTGAAAGTGAAACAAATGCCTATAAATTTGCTAACTAGTGAATAAAATATATATCCTATGATGTGCATAAACTGATGAAATAGTAATGTACAAGTGTGGAATAAAAATTAACGTCAAAATACACATCATGTCCCATAGGAACCTACATGCATTAATGTTAAACTGGGTCAGTTAATGTACACATATTAGGATTTGTATGCACCTTTTACTGAAGTTAGTTTTCAGTACTAGGAAACAAATATGTATTTCGGGTGGATGAATATTTCTAAGAATAATCTTGTGAAAAGTTGATTATTAATCCACATACATGAACATGAATGAATTTAGGGAGTGTATATAAGACACATATATTTCATATTTTTAAAAATATGGAGAGTATATATATATATATATATATATATATATATATATATATATATATACACACACACACACACACACACACACAGACATTAAAAAGTAGCAATATATATGCCAATCAAAATTCATCATGAAATATATATCATAAAGATGCAAAAACATTCATTTTAGTGAACATGGGTTTATGTATAATGTTGTTCCACTGGGAAGCTCACCCATAGGTTGAATTTTCAGTTACAACAGCGTTTAGGAGGAGTGATCACTTCTCACAGTTTGTATCTGCTAAGTCATATATCTTACAAGGATGTACGTGTGATACCTTGTAGGATTCTATTTGTGCATATAAAAATACATGTGCTGAATAGGCTCCAGAGAATGGGAGACCGTAATTCACATATTTGTTAACTTTAAAACACATTGAGAACTATTTCAATTAAATATTGAATAGATTTATAACACCTACCCTTTATCATGCAAAAGGCAAGTCCAACTCTGAACTGCAAGTATTTATGTACTGTTTGGGTTACTTTCTTCCATCATATTAGGATTAGTAGTCAGAGTCTAGTAGAATATGGGTTAGTGTCAGGGATTCAGAATTTCAAATGGAAAAAAGGAAAATTAATCTTCCAACTCTCATCCAGAACAATGCCTTGTCATTACCTTCGCCCCCAGGAAGACACAATTAGAGTAGAAGAGTTACAAAATCTGTGATTACATTTCTGGAATCGAAAATGCTCAGGAGTGCACAAACTTGGAGGTGGTATAGGAGTTTCCAAAAGTAAGGACAGGGTACACACTCCACAAACATGAAGCTCTGCTTGCCTAAAACTTTTTGAGAAACTGCCAGTGAAGTTGGGCACTGAAATATAGGTTGTTGTCAGGAGTTAAGCTTCCTTTGTAGTGAGACCCTCAAAGCTGGGTCTTCATCTATGTGACCTGGAGGACATCGTTTCCTATTTTCCAATGAACACGAGGCAGCAGTGCTCAATTCTCTCTTTGTAGGTAAACTGTGTCTCCCTGTGTGGACTGTGAAACAATTTGGTCATCCTCCACTTTTCGTGGTGTTTCTTGCTGCTGCACTTGGAGTTTGGTTCATGCTTCACAAAATACAAGGAGTTCAACTGGGAAACAGTGCTTGAGGTATTTCTGTCACGTGTGGTGGGTCAGGGTCTGCAAGAAAATTCACCAACCAGGCTTCTATCTCTCAAAGATTGCCCCCTTGTCCATAGCAACCTGATTCTGAACATTGCCCTGAAACTACGCCATATAACAAGATGCCTTTACATATAAGGGTCTGATGTCTGCACTCTGTCAGTTACAAGCCATTTGGAAGCCAATGGCAGATCCAAATGGCCCCACCATGATGTTTTATCACACACCTGTCCACCACTGCTCTAGGCCCACTACTCAGCAGGCTCCAAAATACTGGCATCTCTGTTCTAAACAATTTTCATGAAACCCTGTCAATCAAGGCACTGTCTGGTACACTCATGGTAAGCAACAGGACATCGAAAGTTTCTGCAGTTCCACCTGGTCATGGAAAATTCAAAAATTTCGTGGTATTTATCTAGCCATTTTTCAAGGATGACTTTGGATGCACAATTATTCAGGAACCATTAAATGTTGAGAAAGTTCATTTCAAAGAAAATTCTAGAGAACTCTCACAGGCAAGGCTTTCCAAAGAGTGGACAAAAGGTCACTTGAAGCCAGGACCATTGAGATCTACAATGTGATGTCCTATGTCTTTTGACTCTCAACTATGGCTGCCAAGTCTTTCAGAATAAAATCATGTGATATCCAGGCTGAGATTCCCAGTTCTTTGTGGAAAGCCACCCTGGTCCTAGATCTCAGGTTCCAAGGGCGACTCTCATGTGTGGCCTCCTAAAATCCCAACACAATTCATGGCAATTCTTCTCTGAGATCAGTTTCAGATCTCAGTCTCTAAGTGGAAACACACCAGAGTTCAAGCCCAGTTTACCCAGTCATCTCTTCCAACCGCCACACCAATGACCAGAATTAAAACCAAAACACTCCCACATGGCCCTCATTTTCTTCCATATAGACACTCATCATAACCTTGGCTGGAAGTTTTTATGAGGCACACAGCCAAAGACAAAGTCAAAATAAGTTCCCTTGCCCTTCATTTGTCTAAAGTCAGTGTTTCCTGGACAACGTTCCTGTGAACCAGGACTGATCAAAGAGGTCTGCCATTAATACTGTTCTGCTTTTCCAATTTGAGGCATACAGACTGTCGGGTATAGTTTCTTTATGTGATTTGCAGTCATGAGAAAACCCAAGCACCTATGGGCTAGCCTCTGCATGACTTGAAGAACTCAGTTGACCCAAAGATCCCTGTTATCACTTGATGGAGATCAGGAACCTTACAGAGGAAGGCAAGAGACTTCATCACAATGACTTCTCTTTTGGCCATTTTGGATTTGGATGCACACATGGGATCTTTCTTTAGATCCATCAGGTGCTGAGAATCTAAGTGATAATCTCACACTGCACTAAGAGGCTGATTCAGACATATCCCTTTGCAAAGCAATTAAGCCAGGAGCCACAGGTGATGCCCATTTATTTCCATTTGGAAACTGTTTTTTTCAGGCTTTGGAAATGTGTGGCTTTAGGCAAAGTCCTTCCTTTCATTCAGGGCAACAGAACAATAGGTAAGCAAAATACCAAAGCAGATTTTCTCCACTGAGACTTTCCTGGTCACACTGATATCTGAGTTTTCTGAGATATTCACCATTCTCTTCAGCTATCCAGTACATGGCCATGTCCCAGATTGTGGAGGAGATACATATCTTGAACACAAAACCATGAGCCTATGGGAGAGTGACCAGATTCAGGAAGATATCAGGAATGTAGGAAGGTAATAGGTGTTGCCCATCCATAAGGTAACCTGCAGTCCATTCATAAATTGGACAGGATGAATTCTGCGAAGAATTCTACTAGACAGGACACATCTATTGATGCATTCTCTTTTCTATTGTCTACAACCACAAATACAGTGGGATACCCAGACATAGAAACACTCACCTTCTCAAAGGACTTACTAGAAACAGTCCACTCCAAACCAAACAAACCAACTTTCCTACATTTTCTCAAAACTTGAGACAAAAATCACAAACACACAAACACACACACACACACCCACAAAGGCACCTTCTTTCCCCAAATAGGTCTGTGACTATCCGGAGCATCCTCTGACTGGTGGGCCATACTATGTTTCCCCGAAATGGGCTGTCCTATGTCAGATCTGGTCTTCTTGGCCAAAACTGTGAAGTTATCAGGAGCCAGCGGTGAGCCACTGCCTGTTTTCTCAGGTAAAGCCCCTATTCAGAGCTTTCCTGGCATTTGTCCATCTTCAATTTAGTAGTTGCCAAGAAATACTTACTCTATCCTTCTTAAATCCAAAAATTTGAGACCACTGGGACTTACACTGGGACTGCTTCAGGGTGCCTGGCTTCCTGG
Organism: Callospermophilus lateralis; assembly: GCF_048772815.1. Classification (NCBI taxonomy): domain Eukaryota; kingdom Metazoa; phylum Chordata; class Mammalia; order Rodentia; family Sciuridae; genus Callospermophilus; species Callospermophilus lateralis. Next base: position 47,780 of record NW_027514351.1, on the reverse strand, counting down.
ATTCCAAGTTCAGAGTGTTCCATCAACAAGAAAGTGACATGGGTCACTTCGTCTAGAACTGAATGAGGTCACTGCCTTGGCAACCACTTTGTCCTAACAGTTGCTTCCAAGGGTCCATGAGATGGATCCTGCCCCTACTTCCTATGACACTTTCACAAGTTAGAATGGAATATCAACCATAGGAACCCGGGAACAGCTCTCCACACAAGCCTGGTTTGGTCCATCTTCTCTACATTAACAAGAGAGAGACTGCTTCAGACACACCCCTTCATCCTGACCTGTTTGGTTTTTTTTGTCATGAAAGATGACTTTCGCACTCTCAGGTCCATCATAGCTGCCTACATCTTCTTTAGGGATCATTTCTGCATGGACCTTTGAAGTTCTCCGGAAGTTGAAGATCTCCTACATTCCTGTATTGTAAGACCAACTCTGTCCCTGCTCTTCTGTAAAGTTAGATTGAGGGAACAGTGTTGGGTTACAGTTAATAACATGTTTGATTTGGGTTAGGATCATTCTGCTGGATGAATAATGGTATTGGGAACCTGCAATATTTATAAGATTATATAGGTGAAATATATGAATGAAAACAGAAATCTCGGTAACATTTGAAGCCCAGAAGGGCATTGGGTCCTTGATTGGGATACTTAGCTTTTAATTATGTTCTGCACAGATGTCTCAGATAAATCTATACACAATGGCATAAGATCTGATACCTTGGATGATTGAATGTTGAGGAGAACAACCATTCAAAGAGGAAGAGTCGGTAGGATTAGGAAGATAGTTGGTAGGATTATAAAAAAGTGTCAGTATAGCATTTGGACAAATAGTTCTTTAGCAATAGGTTTTCAGGTAGACAGAAAATGTAAATGTCAGCATATGTGAAGAGTCAGTCACAGTGATGAACTGGGAAAAATATGTAGGAAAGCAGATATCAATAGAGACATTAGGAAATCGGGCAAAGTATAAAGTGAGTGATAGCAAAAGACATTTTCAACAGGCTTGAGATTGAATATATAGTCTTAGGAAGTAACAAATATGTAGTCACCAATAGGATTGACATTTGAGAGCATTAGGCAACCTGGACATGGGTTATTTTCATAATCCATACTCACATTCCATTTAGGCTTTGGTACAATCGTAAGGGTGACTTTGCATTTTGTGGCCAGAATATTACTGTGATAAAACGTATATGTAGATCAGGTGACATGAGTATTTCTTGCACCATTTCTTGGAGCAACAATTTGAAGGGGTATAAATTAGTATTGGGGGTACATATAGGTGTACCATGTATGTATGAATATAGAGATAATGCATGAATAGACCATACTGCGAATAAATAATATAACTTGTTCCAACTTTAAATAATGGATTGAATTGATATCTGAAAATACACAGGAATCATATATTGATATACATACATTCATTCCAACCAGTAATACATCTAATGGTAATATTACGGTTGTGGTTTATCACCAAGAGTGTGTGAATTTTGCTTCAAATTTGATTATGGAAATCGAAAATAATGTGTTTGGAAAGAAATCCCATGAAATGAGCACTCAAAAACAAGGAGGAATACATATGTTCTGAAGCAGGAAGTGATTGAATATGTTACAAATTTCTTTAAATTTGTGAACTTGTGGATGAAATGTATATTCTATAATGTATAAAAACTGCAGAAATAGTAATGTACCAGTGTTTAATAAAAATGAACGTCAAAATACACATCATATTCCATAGGAATCTACTTGCATTGATGTTAAAGTGGGTCAGCTACTGTAAAAATATAAGGATTTGTTTGCACCATTCATTGAAGTAACTTTTTAGTACTAGAAAACAAATATGTATTTCAGGTGGATGAATATTTTTAAAATAATCTTATGAAAAGTTTAATATAAAACCACATACATGAACAAGAATGAATTTAGGGAGTGTATAATAGGACACATATATTTTATATTTTGAAAAATCTAGAGAGTATATATATATATATATATATATATATATATATATATATATATACACACACACACACACAAAACACACACAGAGACATTAAATAGTAGCAATATATATGTCAATTGAAATTCATTGTGAAATATATATCATCCACAGATCCAAAATATTAATTTTACTGAACATGGATTTATGTATAATGTTTTTCAACTAAGAAGCTCACTCATAGTCTGAATTTTCAGTTCCAAAAGCATTAATGAGGAGTGATCTCTTCTCACACTTTGTATCTGCCAAGTTAGCCACCTCTCAAGAATATACGTGTGATACCAGGTAGGATTCTATATGTGCATATAAAAATACATGTGCTGAATAGGCTACAGAAAAATGGAGACAGGAATTCACATATGTGTTAACTTTAAAAACACATGCAGAACTATTTCAACAAAAAATTGACAAGATTTATAACTCCTACCCTATATCATGCAAAAGGCAAACCAACTATCCACCATGCCTCCTCTGAAGTGCTAGTATTTCTATTCTGTTTGGGTTACTTTTCTCCATCATATTAGAATTAGTAGTCAGAGTCTAGTAGGGTATGGGTTAGTGTCAAAGATTCAGCATTTCGAATGGAAAATTGAACAATGAATCCAATGTGTATGTAAATATGTGCTACACAAAATTATTCCCACTCTCATCCAGAACAATGCCTTGACAATTCCTTCACCCCAAGTAAGACACAATTAGAGGAGAAGATTTAGAAAATCTGTGAATAAATTTGTGGAATGCAATATGCTCAGGAGCTCACAACCTTTGAAGTGGTAGAGTAGTTTCCAAAAGTATGGGACAGGGTAAAAACTCCACAAACATGGAGGTCTGCTGGCCTAGAGATTTCTAGAGAAACTGCCTGTGAGTTTGGGCACTTGAAAAATATGTTGTTGTCAGGAGCTTTAGCTTTCTTTCTAGGGAGACCATAAAAGCTTGGTCTGGATCTATGAGACCTGGAGGACATGGTTTCTTATTTCCCAATGTACATGAGGCAGCAGTGCTGAATTCTCTTTTTAGGTAAACTGTGGCCACTGGGGAATAAATGTGTGCCAGTGTGCACTGTGAAGCCATATGGTCATCTTCCATTTTCGTGGTGTTTCTTCCTGCTGCACTGGGTGTTTGGTATTTGCTTCAAGAAATACAAAGAGTTCAACTGGGTCACAGTGCAAGAGGAAGTTCTGTCATGTATGGTTGGTCAGGTTTTGCAGGAGGATCCAAGAACTAGGATCCTATCCTACATATCTTGCCCCCTTGACCATAGCACCCTGATTCTGAACAATGTCCTGAAACCTCTCCAAATAACAACTTGCCTTTACATGGAAGGTTCTGCTGGCTGCACCATGTCAGTCACAAGGCATTTGAAACCAATGGAAGATACACATGGCCCCACCACAGATGTTTTATCACATACCTGCCCACCACTGCTCTAACCTACTACTCAACAGAGTCCAACTTACTGGCATCTCTGTTCTACACCATTTACATGAAACCCAGTCAATCAAGGCACTGTCTGGTATATTCATGATCAGCAACAGGACATCAAAAGGTTTTCCAGTGCCACCTGGTGATGGGAAATTCAAAAATTTCATGGTATTTATCTAGCCATTTTTCAAGGATGAAGTTGGAGGCACTGTGAGTTTCAATTCTTTCAGGAACCATTAAATGGTTAGGAAGCTCATTTCAATGAAATCTCTGGAGAACACTCACAGGTAAGGCTTCCCAAAGAGTGGCCAAAAGATCATATGATGTTATGCCCATTTAGGTCTACAATGTGAGGTCCATATGAGTTTTGACTCTCAACTATGGGTGCCAAGTCTTTCAGAATAAAATTTGTGGTATCCTGGCTGAGAGGCTCAGTGCTCTGTGGAAAGCCACCCTGGGCCTAGAACTCAGTTTCCAAGGGCAACGCTCATGCCTGGCTTCCTAAAATCTCAACACTATTTATGGCAATACTTCTCTGAGGTCAGTTCCAGAACTCAGACTCTAAGGGAATCACACCAGAGTTCAAGAACATGTGGACCAAGTCATCTCTTCCAACCGCCACCCAAATGACCACAATTTAAACCAAAACACTCCAACGTGGCGCTCATCTTCTTCCATATAGACACTCACAATAACCTATGGCTGGAGTTTTCCATGAGGGGCACACCCCAAGACCGTGTCCAAAATAAGCTCTCTTACACCTAATTTGCCTAAATTCAGGGTGGCCTGGACACCCTTCTTGTGAACCAGGAGAGATTAAGTAGGCCTCCCGTTAATACTGCTCCGCTTCTTCAATTTGAGGCCAAATGACTGTGGGGTTTGGATTCTTTATGTGAATTGGAGTCTTGAGAAAACCCAAGCAAATATGGGCTAGCCTCTGCAGGGCTTTGAAGAACTCATTTGACCCAAAGGATCCCTAATCTGACTTGATGGAGGTCAGGAAAGTTACAGAGGAAGGCGAGAGACTTCATCCACAAGGACTGCTCTTTTGGCCATTTTGTTTTTGGATGTAAACATGGGATCTTTCTTTAGATCCATCAGGAGCTGAGAATCTAAGTCACAGCCTCACACAGGGTAAATAGGCTGATTCAGACACATCCTTTCCAAAGCAATTAAGCAAAGAGCCACAGGTAATGCCCATTCATTTCCATTTGAAAACTGTTTTCTTCAGGCTTCAAAAAGTGGTGGACTGAGGAAAAGACCTTCCTGACATTCAGGGCAACAGAAGAATAGGTAAACAAAAGGCCCCAAGCAGGGTTTCTCCACTGAGACTTTCCTGGTCACACTGATATCTGAGTTTTCTGAGATGCTCACCATTCCCTTCAGTACATGGTCATGTCACAGAGCTTCGAGGTTGTACATATCTTAAACAGAAAACCATGAACCTATTCTGGAGAGTGGCCAGAATTCAGGAATAAAACAGGAACTAAGGAAGATAGCAGGTGTTGCACATCAATAAGGCAAGCTGCAGTCCATTCATAAATAGGGCAGGATGAATGCTGTGAAGCTTTCTACTAGACAGGACATATTCATTGATGCATTCTCTTTTCTAATGTCTACAACCACGGACACAGTGGGATACACAGACATAGAAATTCTCGCCTTGTCAAACGACTTACAAGAAACAGTTCACTCCAAACAAAACAAACTGCCTTTCATACCTATTCTCAGAACATGAGACAAAACCACAAACCCACACCCACACAACAAAGGCAGCTCCTTTCCCCAAGTAGTTCTGTGACTATCCGGAGTGTCCTCTGACTGGTGGGCCTTACTATGTTCCCTGGAAATAGCCTGTTCTGTCTCAGATCTGGTCTTTTTGGCCAACTCTGTGAAGTTGTCAGGAGCCAGCGGTGAGCCACTGCCTGCTTTCTCAGGAAAGGCCCCTCTTCATAGCTTTCCTTGCATTTGGCCATCCTTACATCAGTAGGTCCCAAGAAAGACTGAGTCTGTCCTTGGTAAATGAAAATAAGTTTGACCACTGGGACTGGGACTGGGACTGGCTCTGGGTGCCTGGCTTCCTGGATTCCAAGTTCAGAGAGTTCCATCACCAAGGAAGTTAGGTGTGGTCACTTCCTTTTGGAACTGAATGAGGTCACAGCCTTGGCAACAACTTTGTCTTAACAGTTGCTTCCAAGGTCACCATGAGAAGGATGCTGCTCCTACTTCCTGTGACACTTTCACAGGTCAGAGTGGTATGTCAACCATAGGCATGCAGGAGCAGCTCTCAACACATGCCTGCTTTGGTACACCTTCTCTACATTAAGAAGAGAGTGGCTGATTCAGACACATCCCTTCATCCTGAGCAGGTTGTTTGCCATGGAAGACTTTTGCTCTCTCAGGTCCTTCGTACTTGCCTACATCTTCTCCAGGGATCATTTCTGCGTGGACCTTTGAGGTTTTCAGCAGGTGGAAGATCCTCTATAATTCTGTATTTTAATACCAATTCTGTCCCTGCTCTTCTGTAAAATTAGACTGAGAGAACAGTGTATGGTTAGGATTAATAACAGGTTCGATTTGGTTTAGAAAGGAAACTACACGGTTGAGCAAACAGGGTCCTAACGTTAGCAATAATATGAGGATTTTTAATGGACCGGCCATGGAAGATAAAAGCGTAGTTAATCAGGTCACTATGTGAACCAAGACTCAAAGCTCCCTTTTGGGGCCTCTGTCTCTCTTTGACGCTCTTCAAGTCGTTTTCTTAATTTACTCATAGATTCTTTTACAACTCCAGTATTGTCGGCATAAAAACAACATTCTTCCCTCAATGCAAGCAAAAAGGCACCTTTCTCTCATAAAGAGGAGGTCCAACACTCGCCTGCTTTGTAAAACAACTTCAGAAAGAGAGAGGTTAAAATTCCTGTAAAGCTGTGATGTCGGTTTTTAATGTCTTTAAACTTTGGCATATTTCTGCTTCTAATTGTGTCTTTGTTGTGTCTCATGGACTAGCCCACCCCTTCAGCAACTATTATTTCTAATAGGATGGCTAAAGTGAGGGATACAGGTTCCCAGTGGAACCGGGTTGAATGCCCCCCTAGTTGATCTTTAAATGAACCTAAGTCATGATAGAGAACTCTGGAAAACATCTGCATCATTACATAATTAATCACATATATTGACCATTTTATGAAAACATAAATAATGTTAAAGTGTATAGAATTATACTGTTGTAGGGACGGACAAGGAAAGGGACCTAAGATAGCACCAAACACAGGAAAACAGTCTTATTTGGTTGCATCCGGAATAGAGGGCATTGCTTCTGTTGTAATCAATTAATCCCCTGAAGCCCAAGTTTCGGTAGTTTTAGAATTTGTACCCAACATGTAAGGGAAGTGGCTCAGAAGTTCACAGTCTGTAGAAATTCACAGAAATCAGTTTTTGTTTTTGTTTTTGTTCCTCTGTTCTGGGCAAGTTAACTTTTCAAAGACACCTTGGAAAGGGAGAGCTTTTTTGTCTCTTTTTTTCTCCCTGCCAGCTGTCACCATGAAGCCCAATTGGTAACTTTTTTATCTTAGAAATCTAGCCATCTCTGTGAATCCCCAGCTCAAGGCCAGAGGCCTTGTTCACATATTTTGTGAAAATCTAGTAAGGCGGTGTCAAGCTTAGGGGTGGTGATTTTTTCAGCGAGTGGCCAAGTAGAACAGGGCAACACGAAAAGTGGAAGTTCATCTACATTGAACTCTTTCAGAGGGACTCTTTTGCTGAAAGACCTAATGTAAGCCTCGGTGAAGACTTCTGGAGAAGGTTATTTAAGACATATCTATGGACCTGGTACAGAGGGGGAAGACGGGGAAGGCGAGGCTGAGAGCAGCTCCGTGGATCTGAGAATGAGGAAGATGAGATGTAAAAGAATAATGGAAAAGGAGTTTGGGATTTTCCTAGAACAAAACTTGAGCAGTAGAACAGGTAGAGCAGAGGTGAAGATGGGAGTGAGTATTCCAAAAAGCCTGTGAGGGACTTTAAATTCTTAGTAACCTGTTTTCAGTGATGACAAAGCAACTTTAAAGGCTATTTTTATTACATCTTGGATAGGGGTCTGAGGGCTCTTCTCAGCTGGTTTGAGCTTTGGTTTAGCTTCTTAGAGGACTTGGTGGGACCTAGTGCAGGCACAGACAGAAAAAGAGAGGAGTGAGTGAGTGGAGGGGTACCTCGGTACCTGCTACCTCAGCAAGGGGGCAATGGTCTGAGAACTGGCGGAGGTTTGGGTTTTTGATGTAGTAATTGGAGGGAAGAAATCAGGTTGCTGAGGTGGGAGTGACAGCAGAGAGTCTAGAGCAGAAGGCTGAGGGTGAGGAACTATTGGAGAAGCATAGTACAGGATGTGAGTGAAGGAGGGAAAAGGATTCCACATAGGGGAATTTTCCCCTTTTGAGCACTTGCCAAAGTTAAAAATGTCACGCAGAATTTGAGGATCTAGAGAACCCTCTGGGGGCCATAGTTTTTGGTTGTCTAATTGGTTATATGGCCAATGCTGTGTACTGAATTTGATGAGGAGTTTGGGTTCCACCAGGCAGCCCCGGTATGCTCACATCCCCATGAATTACACAAGAAGTTGGCTTTCCCCCCACACAGCCATGGCTGTTTGTGGCTTTGATAGTCCGTCGGGCATATATAGTAATCTAGGCTAACCAACCTGAATCTGGCTCGCGTTTCTGTGCATCCATAATGTTTGTTTCAATTATCTATGGTATGGAAGGGATTTAATGGAACTTTAGTGGGATCCTCTTCATTGGGGTTATCTCAATAGGAAAGACCTATACCAAGCTGAAAAATGTCTGGGTGGAGAGATAGCCACCAGGTCCCTAAGGGGGCTGTATGTGAGATAGACCATACTTCTTGTCTAGTAGGATTTCAGATCAGCCTTCACTGCTGAACAGGCTGATGAGGGTTAGGAGTACTGGTGGCCAAGGGGAGAGTCTATAGTCTTGTCCACATAGCGAATACGCAATTTGAAATGGTTACCAGTTTTTTCCAGTTTCCAACCAGAGTCTGGACACAGCGAAGGCTTGAGATGAGAGGCATGGATCCAAAAAGTGATTCTGTCTACTTTTATGCCTGTAGGTGTTATAAGTAGCACCTGGTATGTTCCTTTCCAGCGGGGTTCTAGGGATAACACCTGATGTTGTCTTATGTTGACGAAGTCTCTTACTTGATATTGATGTGGAATCCCCTCGTCCCCAGGTTGGTAGGCAGTGGCCAGCTGTTTCCACAGTTATCACTGAGTTCTTTCAATGGCTTTAAGTCTGTCAAGCAAGGGGTGTGGAAGGGATTGTTAGGCCTTAGAGTTGGGGATTAGGTCCCTTACTGGATGATGGGCATCATAGAGAATTTCATAGGGGGTGAGGTTACACAAAGAAACTGAGGGAGTATTTCTCGCATGAAACAGTGCATAAGGCAGGAGCATAGTCCAATCTTTTATGCCGGTCTCTAAGCTTAATTTTGTTAAGGTCTGTTTAATGGTTCTATTTATTTTTTCTACCTCTCCTGAGCTCTGGGGTATATAAGCATAATGTAACTTACAATTAATCCACACCTGACTTACCTGGGCCATGAACACAAGTCCATTATTAGACCCTATTATCTTAGACAGACCGTATCTTGGAAAAATATCTTCCAGGATCTTCTTGAGAACCATTTGCGCCGTTTTTTTTTTTTTTTTTCTGTGTGTGTGTGTGTGTGTGTGTGTGTGTGTGTGTGTAAGGCTTCAATCCATCCTGAGAATGTATCCACAAAGACTAGGAGATATTTAAGTCCATACCTTGCTGGCTTAATTTCAGTAATGTCCACTTCCCAGAATTGTCCTGGTCTGGTTCCTCGTAGGTGCTTTCGTCTAAGAAACTTGGAAGGGTAAGCATTAAACAATTGACTGACCCGACAGGCTTTTGTTACCAGTTCAATTATTTCCTTTCGCTGTGCGTCAGTTAGTGGAAAACTCTGTTCTTAATCCTACAGGAATGCCTGCAGTTTCTTTGAACCAAGGTGAGTGAGTTGATGTACATTTTTAACGTAGTGTAGGGCTTTCTGTAATTGCAGGCTGAGCTCAGTAAAGTTGAGGCGTTCAATGTCAGTGTCCTTAGATGTTATCTAAAACTTCCTGGTACTTAGGGGTCCATTGGAATTGGGCATCTCCCTTTAACAGCGGGTATAAAGGAGCAGCTAAGGACTCAAACCCATTTATCCATAACCTGCAAAACCCAGCAATCCCAAGAAACTCTTAGTTGTCTGCTGTAAGATGGGCTTGGTATCTGCTCAATGGTTTGTTTTCTGGGCTCAGTGAGCCATCGTTTACCGCCCCTAAGGAAATAGTCGAGGAAGATTACTTCTTGCTGGCAAATTGGGCAATTTTGGCCGAAGCTCTATACCCGAGTTGAGCAAGCTCGGATAATAGTGCTTGGGTCCCAGTTCAGTTTTCCTTGGTGTTGGATGCCAGTAGCAGGTGATCCACATATTGAAGCTGGGTGAATTCGGGGTGTGTAGTTCTGAAATTGTTGAGATCTCTGTGAAGGGCTTCATCAAAGAGAGTGGGGGAGTTTTTGAACCCCTCTGCGAGTCTAGTCCAAGTTAGTTGACTAGACTTTCCGGTTTCTGGGTCTACCCACCCAAAAGCAAACAGCAACTGACTATCTTTATGCAGAGGCAAGCAAAAGAAAGCTTGTTTTAAGTCCAGAACAGTATACCATTTCTGCTCAGGGTTCAGAGTGCAAAGCAGATTGAACAGATTAGGTACCGTGGGGTAAATGTCCTGCACTCTGTTGTTGATCTCTCTTAGGTCTTTAACAGGGTGATAGTCCCTGGTTCCTGGCTTTTTCTTCTAATAGCAGGGGAGTGTTCCAGGCCAATTGACAGGGCCTTAGGACCCCTAAGGCCAGATATTTCTGAATATAGGGCCTTATCCCATCTTTAGCTTTTTATGCTTAGAAGATATTATTTGACATTGATTGGGGAGGCTGAGGTTTTTAAATCCACTGTTATTGGAGGTTGTTTCACGGCCAGGCCTAACACAGCAGTTTTTGCCCATGCATCTCGGTAATCTGTTATCCATTTCTGGGGTAGCTTGCCTGTTTGATCAGTCTTGGGGGGTGTGAAGAGTGGACGTTCATCTTCTACTAATATAGTGAAAGCCGTGACTATAGGAGTTTTTACTGAAGGATTTAGAAATTTCATTTGGGGGCCTTCAGGGTTAAAAGTTATTTTGGCCCAGAGCTTGGTGAGCAGATCTCTGCCCATCAATGGGTGCGGGCATTCTGGGATTACTAAGAAGGAGTGATGGATTTTTCCTTTCCCCAGGTCCATGGTCCTCTTAGAAATCTAAGCCCGATATTTACTGCCGTTAGCCCTTTGAACTACAGACCTTTTATTTGATAGACGGCCCAATGGGGCCTTAAGGGCTGAGTATACTGCTCCTGTATTCACTTCAAAGTTTACTGGGGTCCCCTACACTTCAAATCTTACCCTGAGCTAGGGGAAAGAATCTGAGCCCCAACTTTCTTAGTCATCCCCCAGAGTCAGAATGGCTGGCTGGCATGTCTGTCTCTTTATAGGGCACTCTTTGGCCCAGTGTCCTTTTTTTTTACAGTAGGCACATTGATCTGAGGCCAGGGTGGCCTGTGGCACGGGCTCAGGTATCGCTTCCTGTCACCTTATGTCTTAATTTCTGGCCTCTTTCTTGTTGTGACCAGGATCTTAGTCAATGCCTTAGTCTTTCTTTTGCTTCTCTCATCCTCCCTCTGCTCCCTTTCTTTTTCCCTGTTTCTCTCTTATAGTATACTTTTTCGGCTTCTCTGACTAAATCTCTCTTTTAACTTTTTTTTTTTTAATATCCATGGCAGCTTCAACAATTAAGGCCATCGTGACAGATGCCTTTTGATCTTCTGCCTGAGGATCGAAAGGAGTATATCTCTTATATGCCTCCATAATTCTCTCTAGAAACATAGAGGAAGATTCATCAGGCCTTTAAATAATTTCTCTTACCATGGCCAAATTAGTTGGTCACCTAGCGGCCCCTTGGATACCCGCAATTAGAGCCTGGCAATAATTGGACAGATGCTCCCTATCTTCAAAGGTGTTGGGGTCCCAGTTGGGTTGGTTAAAGGGGAAGGCAGCTTTTATTATGTTGGGAAGTTGTGTTGGTCGCCCATCAGGTCCGAGGATATTTTTTTCTAGATTCCAGGAGGTTTTTCTCTCATTCCTCTGTCATGAAGAGAGTCCCTAGGAGTTGTTGGCAGTCATTCCAAGTAGGCAGGTGTGAAAACGTTGGCGAGTTCTCTGAGTTTTTTTAGCCGGGCCAGCTTCCTCCAGGGAAGGAGGCGCTGTGTGTGTCATGGGACAGTCATCTGGAGGGCGCTGGGCCATTCTGGCTTCCTCGAATGGTGCAGAGGCTGAGTCAGCAGCAGGGGAATTACTTACAGGGTTTTGGGGGTTGGGGGACAAGGGCAGAGGATAAGGACGAGTAGAGTCTTGAGACTCAGGGAGAACAGAGGGTGGAGGTTGAGGAACAGAGAGTTTGAGAGATAGAATCATAGGGGAAGGAGTAGTAGTGGGTGCAGGGACAAGGAAAGGCTTCACCCATGGAGGAGGAGATTTGCAGAGGTCCTGACAAGTTAAGATATATGGCTATTGATCTGGATGTCTATGTGGCCCCGGCTGAAAGACAATATCTCAGACTTTTCAAATTAGTGCGAAGTAGAAACATCCTTCTAGAGGCCATCCGACTACAAAGGTGGGTTATTCTGAGACACAGAATCTGCCAGGTCTGGTGTTTTAATGAAAAAGAAAGATTGTGAGCCCTTAAGCAGACTTTGGTCCAGTGATTAAGGGTCAGGGACAGAGGCATTGAAGTGCTCTGTCCCATAATGAAATATACACAGACAGTGAAAGCAACAACACATGACACAGACAAGACAAGACAATAAAGACAGGCAATGGACGTCCAATACTGAGACCAGGACTGAGTAGCCGGCAAAACCTGATGGGCTGGCAATTCCGAATCTGAAAGAAAATATCACTGAGTCGAGGAGACTATGGTTCCTTGATTTCCCGAGTCCATCCCCCAGGGACATGGCCTGTGGCTCTGTGACATGTGTGTCAGCCACCGGGGGAGAGAGCTCACGCTCTTTACCAATAGCCATTTTGTCAAACCCTAACCTGAATCCTGAAACCAGAAAGAGGGGCCTTATTTACCCCCAGAGCATCCCGTTGGGGGTCTTTCATCTGCAGCTGCCGGATCTCGCTGGGGCCACCAGAAGTAAAGGTCGGGTGAGCATCGATGAAAGAGACCACCAAGAGACTGTCTAATGCAACAGCAAAGGGTTTATTGGGAGTCCGGCATGCAAGGGCTCAGAGCTCGCTTGAACAGAGCAGAGAGCCCTGAGAACAGCTTAAGAAGTGCTTATATATTTTCCTTGGAGAGGGCAGGGAGGGAAGTTTATTGATGGGTAAGGGCGAGTGGGCGGTTTGCGTGCAAATGGTTGATGGAGTACATTCTGCAGTTTGGCAGTTGGGGGCAGCACATTCTGGGAACAAGAAGAGCAAACAGTTCTCAAGATTTCAACAGTGTTTTATTAAGCATACAGAAAAACAGGAAGTGACAAGTACCTATTTTATTAACCTTTCAATATAAGTATGAAAACAGAAATCTAGGTTAGATTTGAAGCCCAGAAGTTCATTTGGCCCTTGATTGGTATACTTAGCTTTGAATTACGTTCCGTAGAGATGTCCCAGAAATATGGATATACAATGACACAGGACCTTGTACCTTCTCAGAGGTCAGTTCCAAAACACAGTCTCTAAGGGGAATCACACCAAAGTTCAAGACAAGATGGACTCAATTATCTCTACCAACCACCACACAAATGACCACAATTAAAACCAAAACACTCCCAAATGGCACTCATCTTCTTCCAAATAGACACTCTTCATAACTTCTGGCAGGAGGATTCCATGAGAGGCGCAGCACAAGACAGTGTCCCAAATAATCTCCCTTTCCCCTCATTTGCCAAAAGTCAGAGTGGCCTGGACACCCTTCCTGTGAACCAGGAGTGATCAAATATTCCTGCCATTAATACAGCTCTGTTCTTCAATTTGAGGCCTACTGACGGTGGGGTTTAGATTCTTTATTTGAATTGGATTCATAAGAAAACCCAAGAACCTATGGGCTAGCATCTGCAAGGCTTTGAAGAACTCAATTGACCCAATGGATCCCTTTTCTCACTTGATTGAGGTCAGGAACCTTACAGAGGAATGCGAGAGACTTCATCAACAATGACTAATTTTTTGGCCATTTTGATTTTGGATCCACACATGGGAACTTTCTTTAGATCCATCAGGTGCTGATAATCTAAGCCACAGGCTCACACAGAGCCAAGAGGCTGATTCAGACACATCCCTTTACAATGCATTTAAGCAAAGAACACAGGTGATGCCCATTCATTTCCTTTTGAAAACTGTTTTCTTCAGGCTTCACAAAAGCGTGGCCTGAGGCAAAGACCTTCCTGACATTCAGGGCAACAGAACAATAGGTAATCAAAAGGCCCTTCACAGGGTTTCTCTACTGAGACTTTCTGGGTCACAGTGATATCTGACTTTTCTGAGATGCTTGCCATTCTCTTCAGCTACCCAGTACATGTCCATGTCACAGTGCTTGGAGGTGGTACATATCGTGGATGCAAATGCATGAACCTATTCTGGAGAGTGGCTAGATTTCAGGAAGAAAACAGGAACTTAGGAAAATAGCAGGTGTTGCCCATCGATAAGGCAAGCCCTAGTGCATTCATAAATTGGGCAGCATGAATGCTGGGAAGCTTTCTACTTGACAGGAAACATCCATTGATGCATTCTCTTTTCTAATGTCTACAAGCACGGACACAGTGGGATACACAGACATAGAAACACTCGCCTTGTGAAACAACTTACTAGAAACAGTTCACTCCAAACCAAACAAACCGACTTTCCTGCCTATTCTCAGAACATGAGACAAAACCACAAACACACATCCACACCCACAAAGGCACCTCCTTCCCCAAGTAGGTCTCTCACTCTCCAGAGTATCCTCTTACTGCTGGGCCATACTATGTTCCCCCGATATGGCGTTTCCTGTCTCAGATCTGGTCTCCTTGTCCAACTCTGTGAAGTGGTCAGGAGCCAGCTGTGAGCCACTACCTACTTTTTCAGGAAAGGCCCCTCTTCAGAGAACTCCTGGCATTTGGCCATCCTCACATCAGTAGGTACCAAGAAAGACTGACTCTGTCCTTGCTAAATCGAAGCAAGTGAGACACTGGGACTGGGACTGAGACTGACTCTGTGTGCCTGGCTTCCTGGATCCCAAGTTCAGAGAGTTCCATTACCAAGGGATTGAAGTGAGGTCACATCCTTCAGGAACTGAATGAGATCACTGCCTTGGCAACCACTTTGTCCAAACAGTTGCTTTCAAGCGTACCATGAGAAGGAGGCTTACCCTATTTTCTGTAGCACTTTCACAAATTAGAATGGTATATCAACCATAGGCACCAAGGAACCGCTCTCCACACAGGCCTGATTTGGTCCATCTTCTTTATATTTGGAAGAGAGCCTTTAGTCCAGGGAGCACTGCAGTGAACCTCTGCACTAAAACTATTAGCAAGCACCTGATGGAGGACGCCTCCATAGGTAAGTGGCTCCTTTATAACATCTGATATCTGGTTAAGGGAGATCTCTTCTGATGACAGAGATGTGGCACGGGGAGGCTCACATATACTTCTGTCCAGGACAGTAACGAGAATCTTTCTGTCCTCTGTTCTGTTCTGTAGGGAATTCCTCTGGAACTGTAGAGAGGTGCCGACGGGCACGCATGCGCTCCTACCCTGGAGCTTTAGCAAGATGTTGCACTCTTGCCCTGTTTCTGTGTTTAGGCGCTGGGTTTCTGTTTTTTTGTGTTCTGTGTTCTATTTTTTGGTTTTTTGTTTGTTTGTTTTTGTTCGTTTTGTTGTGTGATATTGGTGGTAAAAACTTAAGTATATTGGACATGAAAATCAGAAATAAAGAGATTAAGCCTGACACCCCTTTGGACTGTGTTTTAAGGAACTGCAATGAACTTTATCCCCCATTGTAAAGCAGGATGATAGAAGCCCCTAGCTGGCTGCCTGGAGCACACCCATTGCAGAGGGCTATGCCTGCTGGGGACCTAAGAACTGAGTATCTCCCAGGTTAACAAGTGAAACTCCTTTAAAACCCCTTGTCCCTCCAGATAAAGAGAGTCACAACTTTGGCAGAGTCCCCTGTGTTTCTCCTTTGTTAGCCAAGCAATAAAACTCCTTTTTTCTTTTTCTCAAAACCCAGTCCTCATTATTAAATTTGTATTAATTGGCTTCAAGGTCAGGAACCAAACTTTAAGTTACAAATCTTGTACCCCCCCTCTGCCCCGGAACTTTGTGAGAGCTATCTACTGAAATGTTAGGAGATAGAGCATGCTTGATGTGGAACTGAATCAGAGGAGCTAATCCTGTATGTAAAAGGGGAAACTGAGGGACTCCCAGCAGCTGCCAAAGCCCTGTTGATTCAGGGAATTACCTCCTTCCTTCCCTGCACTGTAAGGATTATGCCACCTCTGTCTTGTTAAAAAAAGAGAAAAAGAAAAAGGTGACACTAAATGCAGTAAAGTCACCATGGAGACACTTTATTTTACATTTCAGGTTGCCCTTCTGTGAAAACATCTGGTCCCCTTGTGGGGACATCTATGGTGCCACTGCTGTAGGAGATTTTTCTCTTATCTGCTCTGGTTTAAAGGGTTCTGTCTGACAGCCATAGTCTGAACCTCCTTTCTGTCTGTATTGTGTCTTAGTTTCTGGCCCTTTAAGACATCTGCAATAATGTGTTGATATTATAAATTGTTTTTGGGGAATGATCTTAGCTGAATGTGTGTCTAAATGATGATGTTTTATTTTAACAATCTGGTAACTGAATGGGTTTTTGAAGCATTGCACAATCTTGGAGTAAAAAGTCGGGTTTAGGTAATTGTTTAGTTTATGATTTCAGATAATTCATGCCAGAGAACTTAAATACTTAGGATGGATAACTGAAGAACTCTACTTCCAAGTTGGCAAGAAACTTCCCAATCATACGGTCTTTTTTTTTTTTTCACCAATTTTGAATTGGGTAGCCTGGGAAAATGTCACTGTGTGTACCAGTGCATTAATTTGGACATAAATAGTAAATCATAGTATGGTGTCTGTTGACAAAACAAGATGTAAAGATATAAAATTTTGTGAATTGTATCTTAAACTTGTATCATAATTTTCAACATCTGAACCTGAAAATTATGGTTAAAATGCCTTAGTCCTGAGATGTCTGTTCAGAATAGCAGTTTTTTTGCTGCTCCTTCCAGACCTCAGCCATGACTTATGTTGAAATGCAAATGAAAGAAGCCTGCAAGCTTTGTAGGAGAGTGATTTGAGGTCTAAGGGAAAAAAAGGTAAATTGTATGTTATTTACTAATTACTGGCAAGTCATTTTTTCTAGGACTCTTATTTTTTTTCTTAGATACTTTATGTTTTTTGACCTCATGATTTTGAGCATACAGACCTAGGTTAATGTTTTTCTGATCAGTTCTATCTTTGACCAACTGTGGACTTTTTGAAACATTGCAATAAAGATTTCAACTACGAAAAGCTACAAGGCCTTTACTATTATTATGTGTGCACAAATTGTTATGTGTTGTATGTCTATATATACATATATCCGTATATCATATATATGATACACAAATTAACATATATAAGGAGCGCTCATAAAAAAATAGCGCTCGTAAAAACAAATTTTAAAAAAGTGGATCCAAAGATCTTTAATTCACGTGATTTAAATGTTTCAATTTAAATTGGATAAAGAGATAAAAACAAATGTCTTTAAATTTAAGCTTACAAAGTTTTCTAGGTGTTCAAACATCTAACAAAATATTAACATCTACAAAATGTCTAATATGCCTTGGCTCTAGTACCTTTCCTTCAACATAAAAATGGTTTACACTGTTCAATACATTTCTCTAACTTTTTGATAAATAAGTAAAGTAAATTTGATATGGGATTACTCATTCATGAGTACTTTTGTTAGATATCTGATTGATTTACTAAGATCTGTATTTTTTTTAGTAAACTCTGTATAAGATTGTAAAAATCAGTCATGTGTTAATGAGACAAAAATTTCTTAAAACATGAGTTTACCCATAACATTGAGTTTATTAAGATTTATGTTTTCTAGAGCAAGCAACCATAAAAATTAAACAACTGATTAAATAAAAACTGTTATTTTAGAGCACCGTACTGCCATTTCTTTAAAAGCCAAACTTGATTAATGTAGAAACATAAATGTAATTGTTATGCTATTAATGTTTTCATATCTTACAGGTATGGAAGTCTGTAAGGTAGAAACGTTTAAAGAGTATTATATCAAGCTGGTGCTCTGAAGTTGTGTGGTAAAAAATATATTGTGGATTTATTTACCTGTTATCAATAAGATATGTAAATTTTTATGTTACTTTTTACATTGGGGAACAATTTAAATGTATTTTTAAGTTAATTAGAGCCTAATCTTTGTAAAGGTTAAAAACTTTCAGCCTTTCTTTAATTCATGTTTTAAATGTGATATCATATGGTGTTAGCTAATGTTCATGTGACCTCAAACAATTTATTTAAACATTGTCAAATGATATTTAAAAATAAAGATCAGCTTTAGAACTAAAATAGTTAAGATTTATAAAGAGCCCTGCCTTTCCTGAGATAAGGCTGTGTGTCCCATCTTACTACATGTGAGAATGACTATGAAACGATTAGGTCAGATAATATTTCTTTAAAGTTATGTTAAAAAGTTTTTTTTTATTGTCAATATTCCTAGGATCTCAAACAGGGGATATAATGTATAACTCAGCCAAAAAATTCAGGGAAGATATTACACGAACTAAGTATTTTTACTTTTGTTAATTTTAGTTTGAAATTTTCTTATAAGTGATCTAAAGATTCCCTGTTAGTGTTTTACAAATGCGTTGCTATAAGAACACAACATGGGTTTATTCAAGATAATAAGTCATCAACTACAATACAGACAGAATAATACAGATCCCAATTAATAAAAAGGTAATTATAAAGTTATAGACATTAAAGCCCAGTACTCTTAATGTAAGGCTGTTAAAATTTATTTGCTGGATTTTTAAGATTAGGATTTAAAATGAATGTTAAATGAAAAGGGCCAAGAAAACCAATATTTGGCTCTTGCCCTCTGAGTCAGTCTGAATCCAGGGAACAGGGGACTTCTCTAAAGAGCTTTGCAACTCTGGGCCACATAACCTCCTGATCAGGGAGATTAATGAGACCACTGAAGAACAGAAAGCCAATCAGTGCATTTGTTACAAAGAGGAGAGTCATCAGAGAAAGGAGACATCCCTGATGCTTCTGAGGGAAGCCAAATGGTCAAGCAAGACCTGGACCCACCTAGCGCAAATGGCACTAGCAGAACTGAGAATCTCCTCTCAAGTTTCCCCAGAATTGATTCCCACAAAAGCTCAGCTGACTGTTAACAATAGATAGAAACAAAAGTCAGTTTGACTGCTTCATCTTAAACACTTAGCAAAGACAGTTAAGACCAAAATACAGCCACTCCTGGGCATTTTAAATAATAATAATAATAATAATAATAATAATAATAATAATAATAATAATAAAATTTTAAGGTATGCACTTTATCTTATCCTCCCAAAATAAGTAAGACTGGAGGCTACAAAGAAGGATTCTCACACAGGAATGCCTAATACTTATAAAAAGAGACTATCAAGAAGAGCTGCCACAGGCAGAAATTTTCAGTTTAAGACCTACAGATATTCCTAACCTACACAGGTAGGCTTGGTGTTTGCTAGTACGATTATCCAGCCATGAGTAACAGAATTAAAGGTTTCTCTATTAGACGCAGAGGTCATATTAGTAAAAGGATTTTTACAAGATCAGATGACATTAAATTATTAAACTGTGTCTTATTGGGAGGGCCAACTGTAACACTTAAAGTTAAATATTAAGTTGACAGTCCTGATAATTGGGGATATTAAAGACTGGTGAGGGAATTTCTATACAGTGACATGTTCCAGCTGCTGCAACATTTATTCAGTACTCATGGTTTTTGTTTCACTCATAGAAGAATCCATTCACAGATGACTTTACAACCTGTTCTTCCCCAACCTGACTTCAAACCGAACTGACTTCTAAAGGGCAACTCATGTCTCTCAACTGACTTCTAATAGTCAACTCATGTCCCTCACGACGAGCCCACTCACGTCACCCTGTCTCAGGAGAGAAGAAGAAAAAATTAGTGATGCCACTCTTTTTACAACAATGGAGAGAAAGATAATAGACTATCAATATAAATAATTAATTAAGTCAGGTAAAATCAGGGAGATCGGTTTTGGGTGAGTTGTAAAATTTTGGAGACTCTTATCAGAGGGATAAAAATTTCCTCAGTGTTCTTCCCATAATCTATCAAAGATTTGAAAGGGACACAGAGAAAAGGGGGAAATTGTAGACCCAACCTGATCTTTTATTAAAATTGGGAGCCATCATGCCACAAAGCCATGAAAAGATAATTTTGGCTTTACCATAAATTACTTCAAATTCTGAACCTGCGTGGAATGCCTGCCCACGTCTTGAACTCACGCATGCCCAGCTCTCTGACCAGATAGCAGCCCTCTCTGAAACTTTAGTGACACATCATAAATATTTGCCTTCTCTGGCCAGACAACAACCCTCTCTGAGGCTCTAATGGTCCTCATGAATTCTGATGTAGGGACAGCAAAAAAATTGTAAACTACCTTTAATGTGATGTTTATCAGAGTTCTGTTATCTGTAACCCCACTTTTGTGTAACTTTCTGGGCTATAAAACTGGGCTGTAGGAAAGCTGGGGATGCTGTCTTGTTACCACCATTTTGGGAGGGAGAGGCAGCATGGCCGGTGGAAATAATAAGCTTAATTTTATTTGATTTTAATTTGAGTCAGTGGTCTTTTCTAGCATCCTGGTCTAACAGGTAAACACTCCAAAGATGTGGAGCTCTGCCGGCCTAAAGACTTCTTGAGAAACTTCCTCTGAGGTTGGGCACTTGAAATATATGTTGTTGTAAGGAGATTTAGCTTCCTTTCTAGTGACACCATAAAAGCTGGGTCTGCATCTACGTGACCTGGAGGACATGGTTTTTTGTATTCTAATGAACATGAGGCAGCAGTGCTGAATTTTGTATTTATAGGTAAACTGTGGCCACTTGGTGCTCAGTGTCTCCCCGTGTGAACTGTGAAGCCATTTGGTCATCCTCCACTTTTCGTGGTGTTTCTTGCTGCTGCACTGGGAGTTTGGTATTTGCTTCATGAAATACAACGAGTTCAACTGGGACCCAGTATTGGAGGGAGTTCTGTCACTTGTGGTGACAGAGAATGCACCAACCAGGCTTATATCTCACAAAGCTTGCCCATTTGTCCATAGAAATCTGACTCTGAACTTTGCCCAGAAACCTCTCCATGTAACAAGAAGGGTCTGCTGGCTGCACCATATCAGTCACAAGCCATTTTGAAGGCAATGGAAAATCCTCCTGGCCACACCACAGATGTATTATCACACACCTGCCCACCACTGCAATAGGCCCACTACTCAGCAGGGTCCAACTTACTGGCATCTTTGTTCTACACCATTTTCATGAAACCCCGTCAATCATGGCATTCTCTTGTACACTCATGATCAGGAAAAAGACATCCAAAGGTTCTCCAGTGCCACCTGGTTAAGGGAATTTCAAAAATTTTATTGTATTTATTTAGCCATTTTTCATGGATGAAGTTGGAGGCATTGTGGGTTTCAGTTCATTCAGGAACCATTAAATGGTGAGGAAACTCATTTCAATGAAATCTCTGGAGAAATCTCACAGGCAAGTCATCCCATAGAGTGGTCAAAAGGTCACATGAAGCCAGGCCCATTGAGGTCTTCAATGTGACGTCCATGGGTGTTCTGACTGTCAACTATGGCTGCCACATCTTTCAGAATAAAATCATGTGATATCTTAGCTGAGATTCCAAGGCTCTGTGGAAAGTCACCCTTCTTTTTTGATCTCAGTTTCCAAGGGGAAATCCAATGTGTGGCCTCCTAAAATCTGAACACAGTTCATGGCAATATTTCTCTGAGATCAGTTCCAGAACTCAGACTCTAAGGGGAATCACACCAGAGTTCAAGCCCAGGTAGACCCTGTCATCACTTCCAAGCACTACACAAATGATCACAATTAAAACCAAAACACTCCCACAAGGCCCTCATCTTCTTCCATATAGACACTCATCATAACCTGTGGCTGGAGGTTTCCATGAGGGGCTCAGCCCAAGACAGTGTACAAAATAAACTCCCTTGCCCATAATTTGCCTAAAGTCAGGGTTGCCTGGATACCCTTCCTGAGAACCAGGAGTGATCAAATAAGCCTGCCATAAATACTGCTCTGCTTCTCCAATTTGAGGCCTACTGACTCTCGGGTATAGACTCTTTATGTGAATTGGAATCATGAGAAAACCCAAGCACATATGGGCTATCATCTGCAGTGTTTTGAGAACTCATTTGACACAAAGGATCCCTATTTTCACTTGATGGAGGTTAGGAACGTTACAGAGGAAGGCGAGAGACTTCGTCCACAATGACTGCTTTTTTGGCCATTTTGGTTTTGGAAGCACACGTGGGAACTTTCTTTAGATCCATCAGGTGCTGAGAATCTATGCAACAGCCTCACACATGGCCAAGAGTCTGATGCAGACACATTCCTTTCCAAAGCAATTAAGCAAAGAGCAACAGATGATGCCCATTAATTCCCCTTGAAAACCGTTTCCTTCAGGCTTCACAAAGGAGTGGCCTGAGGCAAAGACCTTTCTGACATTCAGGGCAACAGAACAATAGATAAGCAAATGGCCCATTGCAGGGTTTCTGGAATGATATCTGAGTTTTCTGAGATGATCCCATTCCCTTCAGCTATCCAGTACATGGCCATGTCACAGAGCTTGGAGGTGGTACATATCGTGGACCCAAAACCCTGAACCTATTCTGGAGAGTGGCCAGAATTCAAGAAGACATACAGGAACTTAGGAAGATAGTAGTTGTTGCCCATCCATTAGGAAAGCCACATTCCATTCATAAATTGGGCAGGATGAATGCTGTGAAGTTTTCTACTAGACAGGACACATCCATTGATGCATTCTCTTTTCTAATGTCTACAACCACGGACACAGTGGGATAAACAGACATAGAAACACTCGCATTGTCAAAAGACTTACTAGAAACAGTCCACTCCAAATCAAACAAACCGACTTTCCTATATATTCTAAGATCATGAGACAAAACCACAAACTCACACGCACACCCACAAAGTCAACTCCTTCCCCCAAGTAGGTCTGTGACTATCCGGAGTGTCCTCTGACTGATGGGACATACTACGTTTCCCCGAAATGGGCTGTCCTATGTCACATCTGGTCTCCTTGGCCAACACTGTGAAGTTGTCAGGTGCCAGTAGTGAGACACTACCTGCTTTCTCAGGAAAGGCCCCTCTTCAGAGCTCTCCTGGAATTTGGCTATCCTCACATCAGTAGTTACACAGAAAGACCGATTCTGTCCTTGGTAAATCCAAACATGTGTGGCCACTGGGACTGGGACTGGGAATGACTCTGGGTACCTGGCTTCCTGGATCCCAAGTTCAGAGAGTTCCATCACCAAGAAAGTTATATAGGTCACTTCCTTCAGGAACTGAATGAGGTCACTGCCTTGGCAACATCTTTGTCCTAACAGTTGCTTCCAAGTGTCCCAATAGATGGAGGCTGCCCCTACTTCCTGTGACACTTTCACAAGTAAGAATGGTATATCAAACATAGGCACCCGTAAACAGCTCTCCACACAAGCCTGGTTTGGTCCATCTTCTCTACATTAAGAAGAGAGAGACTGCTTCAGACACACCCCTTCATCCTGACCTGTTTTTTTTTTTTTTTTTTTTTTTTTTTTTTTGTCATGAAAGATGACTTTCGCTCTCTCAGGTCCTTCATAGCTTTCTATATCTTCCCCAGGGTTCACTTCTGCATGGACCTTTGAGGTTCTCAGCAGGTGGAAGATCTCTTACATTTCTATATAAGAACAACTTTGTCCTTGCTTTTCTGTAAAGTTAGGTTGAGGAAACAAAGTATGGTTAGGATTAATAACATGATTGATTTGGGTTAGGAATCATTCTGCTGCATGAATAATGATATTGGGAACCTGCAATATTTATAAGGATATATAGAGGTGAAATATATGTATGAAAACACAAATCTAGGTAAGATTTGAAGCCCAAAAGGGCATTGGATCCTTGATTGGGATACTTTACTCTGAATTATGTTGTGCACATGTGTCTCAGATAAATCTATACATAATGGCATAGGACCTTGTACCTTGGATAATTGAATGTTGAAGAGAACATCCAGTCAAAAAAGGATAGTTGGTAGGATTAGGAAGATACTTGATAGGATTAGAAAAAAGAGTCAGTATAGGATTTGGACAAAAACTTCCTTAGCAATAGGGTTTCAGGTAGACAGAAAATGTAAATGTCAGCACATTTGAAGAGTCAGTCACAATGATGAACTGGGGAAAATATGTAGGAAAGCAGATATCATTAGAGACATTAGGAAATCAGGCAAATGATGAAGTGATTGATAGGATTAGACATTTTCAACAGGCTTGAGGTTGAATACATAATCTTAGGAAGAAACAAATATGTAGTCACCAATAGGATTGACATTTGAGAGCATTAGGCAACATGGACATGGGTGATTTTCATAATCCATACTCACATTCCATTTAGGCTTTGGTACAATTGTAAGTGTGACTTTGCATTTTGTGGCCAGAATATTACTGTGATAAAATGTATATGTAGATCAGGTGACATGAGTCTTTCTTGCACCATTTCTGGGAGCAATATTTAGAAGAGATATAAATTAGTATTGGGGGCACAAATAGGTGTACCATGTGTGAATATATAATATAACAGATTCCAACTTTAGAAATTGGAATAAATTGATATCTGAAAATACACAGGAAATGTCATATTGACATACATACATTCATTCCAACCAGTTATACATCTAATGGTAATATTAGGGTTGTGGTTTATCATAAAGTGTGTGTGAGTTTTGCTTCAAAATTGATTATGGAAATCGAAAATAATGTGTTTGGAAAGAAGTCTCAATAAATAACCAGTCAAAAGCAAGGAGGAATACATGTGTACTGAAGCAGGAAGTGATTGAATGTGTTTCAAATGTCTTTAAATTTGTGAACTTGTGGATGAAATGTATATACTATGATGTACAAAAACTGAAGAAATAGTAATGTACCAGTGTTAAATAAAAATGAACGTCAAAATACACATCATGCCCCTTTGGAATCTACTTGCATTGATGTTAAATTGGGTCAGTTACAGTAGAAATATAAGGATTTGTTTGCACCATTCAGTGAAGTGAGTTTTCAGTACTAGAAAACAAATATGTATTTCAGGTGGATGAATATTTCTGAAAATAATCGTATGAAAATTTGATTATAAAACCACATACATGAGCATGAGTGAATTATTTAGGGTGTGTATAATAGGACACATATATTTTATATTTGGAAAAATCTAGAGAATATATATATATATATATATATATCTCACAGAGAAACATTAGAATGTAGCAATATATATGCCAATCAAAATTCATCGTGAAATATATATCATCCACCGATCCAAAAATATTAATTTTACTGAACATGGATTTATGTATAATGTTGTTCAACTAAAAATCTCACTCATAGTTTGAATTTTCAGTTCCAAAAGCGTTTAGGAGGGGTGATCTCTTCTCATACTTTGTTTCTGCCAAGTTAGCCACCTCACAAAAATGTACGTGTGATACCAGGTATGATTTTATATGTGCATATAAAAATACATGTGCTGAATTGGCTACAGAAAAAAGGAGACAGAAATTCACATATGTGTTAACTTTAAAAACACATGGAGTACTATTTCAACAAACAATTGACAAGATTTATAACTCCTACACTATATCATGCAAAAGGCAAGACCAACTATACACCATGCCTCCTCTGAACTGCTTGTATTAATATTATGTTTGGGTTATTTGTCTCCATCATATTAGGATTAGTAGTCAGAGTCTATTAGGGTATGGGTTACTGACAGGGATTCAGTATTTCGAATGGAAAATTGGAAAATGAATCCAATGTGTATGTAAATATGTGCTACACAAAAATCTTCCCACTCTCATCCAGAACAATACCTTGACAACACCTTCACCCCATGCAAGACACAATTAGAGGAGAAGAGTTAGAAAATCCATGAATACATATCTGGAATGGAATGCGATCAGAAGTTCACAACCTTGGAAGTGTTAGAGGAGTTTCCAAAAGTAAGGGACAGGGTAAACACTTCAAAAACATGGAGGTCTGTTGTCCTAGAGACTTCTTGAGATACTGCCTGTGAGGTTGGGCACTTGAAATATATGTTGTTGTCACGTGCTTTAGCTTCCTTTCTAGTGAAATCATCAACCTGGGTCTGCATCTATGTGACCTGGAGGACATGGTTTCTTATTTTCCATCCGTGGGTGGGCCCCTTGCTTAAGAGCTCTGGCTACTGGACAAATTTTACACTAAGAAGCCTCTAATCTGACTTTTGGGGCCCCTTGAACTATCTACTCCCCACATCACTTGAAAGATCTTTTACCTTAAAAGGGTCTTCAAACCCTCCCTACATCCAGAGTTCTGTCGCTCCTCACTTCCTTTCTGGAAAACCCTAATATTATTTTCCTCCCCTGCTCTGCACTGAACCCTGCCTCACTGCTCCCAATAACTCCCATGTCTCACACACCAACTCAAAATTGCTTGGAAAACTTAGATGATTTCCTCCCCTGTCATTCTTCCATTTTTGAGAGACCACTCACCAAGCCTGACCTTATCTGGTTTACTGACAGCAGTTCCTTTAGGCAGAATGGAACTCATTACTCTGGATACGCTGTATTTTAAGCCACTGAGATTATAGAGGCCAAAGTTTTGCCTTCAGGAACTACAGACCAGCAGGCTGATTTTATAGCATCCACTCGTGCCTGCCTTCTAGCACAAGGCAAATCCCTCACCCTCTAAAATGATTCAAAATATGTCTTCCATATCTTATTATCCCATGCTGCAATTTGAAAGAAGCGAGGCCTACTTACCACCAAAGGTAATGCGATCACTAATTCAGCTCTTATAACCAATCTGATAGAGGCCTCCCACTTACCCACCCAGTTGGGAGATGTCCATTGTAGGTCCCATCAGAAGGACGGCTCTCTTATCACT
This sequence comes from Callospermophilus lateralis, assembly GCF_048772815.1. Lineage (NCBI taxonomy): Eukaryota > Metazoa > Chordata > Mammalia > Rodentia > Sciuridae > Callospermophilus > Callospermophilus lateralis. The sequence continues at coordinate 20,935 of NW_027514351.1, read as the reverse complement.
GAGGGCAATGCCAAAGCTGACCAGGTGGCACGAATGGCTGCTACCACTTCCAATCATGGCCCCCATGGTGGACATATAATGGCCACTTTAGACAGCTCATCTGAAGCCCCTACTTCTTTCAGTAAGAACAAGCATCTTTTCAAGTTCCTTCATACTCTATTCCTTTCCAATTCTCCGTCTTTGACCCTCTTTTTACAGAGTTTCTTCTTCCTCACTCCCTCTGACAAGCCATGCTACAGAATATAGCCTCTAATTGTAAGATCTGTCAGCGGACCAACCCTCATACTCCTTTAAGGCCCAAACGTTTCCCTTCCCAACAAGCTCGGGGACACATTCCCTCTACTGACTGGCAGGTAGACTTCACCAACATGCCCACAGTATGGCACACTAAATACCTCCTTGTCTTTGTGGACACTTTCTCTGGTTTGGTTGAGGCATTTCCCACTTCCAATAAAAAGGCTTCCACTTTAGCTTCAATCTTACTGACAGACATCATCCCCAGGTTTGGTATGCCCACTTCCCTACAATATGACAATGGCCCTGAGTTTACTTCTAGGATCACACAAAAGGTCTCTCAAGCCCTCTCCTTCAAGTGGCATTTCAACTGTCCATATTTCCCCCAGGCTTCAGGGAATGTGGAAAGGGTAAATCGTACTCTAAAGGAAGTCCTTACCAAATTGACAATGGAATTAAACATAGACTGGGTCAAACTCCTTCCCTTGGCTTTGCTTCGAATCAGAGCTCTCCCTAAGAAACCATCTTTACTGTCTCCTTTTGAGATAATGTATGAAAGACATCTTATAACCCCTGCGTTGGTCATTTCACAAGGACCTCTCACCCGAGATTTGTCTTTGCCTCTCTTGCTTCATCTCCGCTCGGAACTCTGGAAATATCAGGACTGGCTTCTTCCGGACCCAGTCTCCTCTCCAAACACTCCTCCCTTAACACCTGTTAGTCTAGTCAATTATAATACCCCAGAGGAGAAAGGGACTCTTGCCCCAAAATGGGAAGGCCCCTATCCTGTCATTCTCTGTACCCCCACCGCCGCCAAACTCTCCTTACCAGACAACCGTCTCACTCCCTGGAATCACATGTCTAGGTTGAAGCCACATCACCAGGAGGCCCCACATGCTGACGACAGGGCCACCCCAGAGGAACTCCAAGAATCACCTCCTGAACCTCCCCTTTACTCCTGCTCTCCACACCCATCTCACCCATTTAAGTTGCGGCTCACACGGTTTTCCTTGCAGCCCAATTCCTCTTAAAGAAGGCACAATGAGCTCCCCCAACACCCTAGTCTTCTCTAACTGCTTGTTTTTTGTGCTCTGCTTATTTTCTGTGCTCTGTCAGGACTGGTCTTTACCCTCCTCACCTACCATGCATTTATTCACTCTTCGGGAATGATACTCAGAACATGGCATGCAGACGGTCCGCGGAGTGGATGCAACTACTTGCTTCATCCACAACTGCACCTCTATTTCCCTAAAATTGTCACCTTCAAGGACCTTCGTCCCTGGTAGCTGGAACTGGCCTTTCATTTGCTTCCTTTTTGATCAAACAAAAGATTATTGTCATTGGTGGCCTGAGATATATAATGGGTGCCCCTATTGGTCATGCAGGTTCCATGATGAACGTGGTAGCTATTCTTACCACTCACTCGGTTACCCTGAAGGGTGGACTTCTAGTTACATAAAGTGGCATAAAGGCTCTTCATCCAATAACATGCATGGTATACTTTAGATAAACCTGACCCCAAGGCCAAACGTTGGGGCTATGTTGAGTTTGCTGTCTATGCTCAGACAACCTCAGTCAGACCCACAGGGTGGATTACTATTGGCCGCACCCTGATTACGCCACCTAAGGCAACCATCCAGGTAGTCGAACACATTAAGGACTCAGAATCAAAACTTCGAGATCGTATCCATAGCTCATCCAAAGAGGATTCAGAGCCTTCAACCCCCTCAGGTCCCTCTCCCACATGGCTCAATTTGCTACACCAAACGTTTTGATTATTAAACTCCACCCGTCTTTCTTTGCCTACTTCTCAGTGCTTTCTCTGTGCTTCACTTAGTCGTCCACTTCTAGCAGCAGTCCCATTAGCGGCAGAAAATATTCCAGCAAAACCCTACAATTTCTCTAAAAAGGACAAACCCTACATGTGACACGTAACCCACTGTGGGAAAGTTATTCCACCAATACTTTACTTCCTTTCATCTGTTTCCACCTGCCAATAATGAATCCTTTACCCGTTTGTTCCTTGAGCTACAACACCCCATAGAGCCCTGTGTTTAGGCAACCTGAACATTTCCTCTGGTGTAATGGGTCTTTAAGTACCTCAACCATCAATGTCTCTGGCACCTGTTTATTGGTTACTGTAGTTCCTCAGCTATCTTTGTATACTCCCACCGAATTCCGACAGTTGGCCCTACCTTCCCGCACCCGTAAGGTAGTCTTTCTGCCGGTTCTGGTAGGCCTCATTTTAACAACCTCAGTGACGAGTCTCGGACTCTCTGGTGGAGCTATAGGTCATGCTCTATGGGCATCCAATGACCTTCAATAAAAACTGCAGGAAACACTCAATACCATGGCTGAGTCTCTGGGTTCCTTGCAGCGGCAGGTTACATCATTGGCACAAGTGGCTTTACAGAACCAAAGGGCAATTGATCTTCTCACTGCAGAAAAAGGGGTTACATGCCTATTCCTCAGAGAGGAATTTTGCTATTATGTTAATGAATCTGGGCTAATAAAAAAAATGTTGTTAAATTGCAGGAATTATCGACCGAATTTCTCAAACATACCTCCTCCAATCCCATCATAGGGTTCTTCCAATCCTATCTTGCCATGTACTTACTACATATCTTGGGGCCCCTTATTGGGATGCTCCTTTTTGTGCTCTCTTGCCCTGCAAAATGAAGTGCCTTCAAACCCAACTGCAAAAAATTCCTAATCAAACTTTCAACCAGCTTTTGCTTAGGCACTACCAGCCTCTGATGACCGATGAACCCCCAACATCTCCAAGAGAACAGTAACTCAGTGATGAAGCTCACTACCAGGCATGATGGAATGCAATGGGTATCAGACAGCGGGAGACAACGAGCTCTGAGAACCTCTTAATCTGCCATCCTGGATTCATGAGTCTTTACCACCTTCTAAGATTTCTCATGGCCCTTGGCCTCTTCTATGTCAGTCCCCCAACATGGAACTTCTGCCAAAAAATGACATTTCCTTTAATTTTTATCTTCATTCTGTTTTTATTTGCTCTGATCTTCTTCAGGTGCTGGTGACGCCATGTCCAGGCAACGCTTCCAGTATTTCCTAGAGTCTCTGTTACAGGACCAGTGGCTGATACCAACAATCTCTTCCATCCAGGACTAGTTCCATGCCATCGACAACTTTGGCTTCAGGGAACATTCATTGACTTCACCCCTACGAAAGTAGCTGTCTATAGCCACTGGGTTTTATTTCTGGCTGCCATGATAATCCCAAACCTGCTCCATGAGCATTCCTCCACTTCTCCTTCTAGGCCCCACACCACCCCCACACAACAGGAAGCAGCCGGATCTGACAAATGACGCCCCACTTCCTAAGAAAACAAAAAGGGTGGAATGTTGGGAAAAGAATAAATGGCAGCCATACCCCAGAGAAAAACCTCAACATGGCGCCTAAGGACTTCTTCTTCCTACCTTCTTCATTTCTGCAGTGGCGCAAAAAGTTCCCACCCTTGTGAACTCTCACGTCAGCGCCAATTTCAAATCTCACTTGTGGGGAACCTTAGCCCCAATGAGAACTAATTTCTGGGCTCTGGAGCTGATATCAGAAAGAACTTGCCAATAAACGGGTTGCTGCCATTTATCTAAGCCCTACCATCTCCCCCTTAGTTCTATATAAGCACACAGCTTTGAGCAATAAAATTGGAATTCTCCCGGTGAAGTGTCATTGCATGGGGAATTATTTCACTCATGATCAGCAACAGGATATCCAAAGGTTCTCCAGTGCCACCTGGTCATGGGAATTTCAGAAATTTGATGGTATTTATTTAGCCATTTTTGAAGGATGAAGTTGGAGTCACTGTACGTTTCAATTAATGCAGGAACCATTATGTGGTGAGGAAGCTCATTTAAATTAAAACTCTGGAGAAATCTCACAGGCAAGGCTTCCCAAAGAGTGGCCAAAAGGTCACATGAAGCCAGGATCATTGAGGTCTACAATATGAGTTCCATATGTGTTTAGATTCTCAACTATGGCTGCCAAGTCTTTCAGAATAAAATCATGTGATATCCTGGCTGAGATTCTCACTGCACTGTGGAAAGACACCCTGGCACTCGATCTCAGTTTTCAAGGGAGGCTTCTCATGCGTGGCCTCCTAAAATCCCAACACATTTCATGGCAATACTTCTTTGAGGTAAATTCCAGAACTCAGTCTCTAAGAGGAATCATGCCAGAGTTCAAGCCCAGGTGGATCCAGTTATCTCTTCCAACCGCCAAAGAAATGACCACAATTAAAACCAAACACTCCCACATGGCCCTCATCTTCTTCCATATAGACACTTATCATAACCTCTGGCTGGAGTTTTTCATGAGGGGTGCAGCCCAAGACAGTGTCAAAAATAAGCTCCCTTGCCCCTCATTTGCCTAAAGTCAAGGTGGCCTGGACACCCATCCAGTGAACCAGGAGTGATCAGATAGGCTAGCTGTTAATACTGCTCTGCATCTCCAATTTGAGGCCTACTGACTGTCAGGTATAGATTCTTTATATGATTTGGAGCCATGAGAAAACCCAAAAACCTATGGGCTAGCCTCTGCAGGGCTGTGCATAACTCATTTGACCCAAAGGATCCGTATTCTCACTTGATGGTGGTCAGGAACCTTACAAATGAATGCGAGAGACTTCATTCACAATAATTGCTCTTTTGGCCATTTTGGTTTTGGATGCACACATGGGATCTCTCTTTATATCCATCAGGTGCTGAGAATCTAAGCCACAACCTCACACAGGGCCAAGAGGCTGATTTAGACACATCCCTTTCCAAAGCAATTAAGCAAAGAGCCACAGGTGGTGCCCATTCATTTTCATTTGAAAACTGTTTTCTTCAGGCTTCACAAAGGGGTGGCCTGAGGCAAAGACCTTCCTGACATTCAGGGAAACAGAACAATTGATAAGCAAAAGGCCGAAAGCATGGTTTCTCAACTGAGACTTTCTTGGTCACACTGATATCTGTGTTTTCTGAGATGCTCGCCATTCCCTTCAGCTATCCAGGACATGGCAATGTCACAGAGCTTGGAGGTGGTACATATTTTGGACACAAAACCATGAGAATATTCTGGAGAGTGGTGAGAATTCTGGAAGAAACAGGAACTTAGGAAGGTAGCAGGTGTTGCCCATGGATAAGGCAAGCTGCAGTCCATTCATAAATTGGGCAGGATGAATGCCGGGAATCTTTCTACTATACAGGACATATCAATTGTTGCATTCTATTTTCTAATGTCTACAACCACGGACAGAGTGGGATACACAGACATAGAAACACTTGCCTTGTCCAACGACTTACTAGAAGAAGACCACTCCAAATCAAACAAACCGTCTTTCCTACCTATTCTCAGATCATGAGACAAAACCACAAAATCACACCCACACCCACAAAGACACCTCCTTCCCCCATGTAACTCTGTGACTATCCGGAGTTTTCTCTGAGTGGTGGGCCATACTATGTTCCCCCAAAATGGCCTGTCCTATCTCAGATCTGGTCTCCTTGGCCAACTCTGTGAAGTTGTCAGGAGCCTGCGGTGAACCACTACCTACTTTCTCAGGAAAGGCCCCTATGCAGAGCTCTCCTGGTATTTGGCCATCCTCACATCTGTAGGTACCAAGAAAGACTGACACTCTCTTTGGTAAATTCACACAAGTGAGCCTACTGGGTCTGGGACTGGACTGGCTCCGGGTGCCTGGCTTCCTGGATCCCAAGTTAAGAGAGTTCCATCACCAAGGAAGTGAGGTAGATCACTTCTTCAGGAACTGAATGAGGTCATTGCCTTGACAACCACTTTGTCCTAACAGTTGCTTTCAAGAGTCCCATGAGATGGAGGCTGCCCCTACTTCCTGTGACACTTTCACAAGTTAGAATGGTATATAAACCATGGGCACCCGGGAACAGCTCTCCACCTAGCACTGTTTTGGTCCATCTTCTCTACATTAAGAAGAGAGAGGCTGATTCATACACATCCCTTCATGCTGACAAGGTTGTTTGCCATAGAAGATGACTTTTCTCTCTCAGGTCTTTCGTAGCTGCCTACATCTTCTCAAGGGATCATTTCTGCATGGACCTTTGATGTTCTCAACAGCTGGAACATGCCCTACATTCCTGTATTTTAAGAGCAACCCTGTCCCTGCTGTTCTGTAAAGTTCGATTGAGAGAACAATGTATGGTTTTGGGTTAGTAACATGTTCAATTTGGGGTTAGGAATCCTTCTGCATGACGAATAATGGTATTGGGAAACTATGATATTTACAAGAATATATAGGTGAAATATAAGTATAAAAACAGAAATCTATGGAAGATATGAAGTCCAGAAGGGCATTGGGCCCTTAATTGGTACACTTAGCTTTGAATTATTTAAGGGAAATTGCTTGGAAATGAAAGGAGACCCTCAGATAAATCTATATACAATGGCATAGGAGCTTGTACCTTGGATGATTGAATGTCGAAGAGAACATCCACTCAAAAAGGGATAGTCGGTAGGATTAGGAAGATAGTCAGTAGGTTTACAAAGAACAGTGAGAATAGGATTTAGACCAAAAGTTCTTAAGCAATAGGGTTTCAGGTAGACAGTGAATGTAAATGTCAGCACAAGTGAAGAGTCAGTCACAATGATGAACAGGGGAAAATATGTAGGAAAATAGATATAAATAGAGACATTACTAAATCAGGCAAAGTATAAAGTGAGTGATAGGATTAGGCATTTTCAACAGGCTTGAGGTTGAATATATAATCTTAGGAAGAAACAAAAATGTAGTCACCAATAAGATTGACATTTGAGAGCATTAGGCCACCTGGACATGGAAGGTTTTAGTAATCCATGCTCACTTTCCATTTAGGCTTTGGTACAAACTTAAGGGTGACCTTTGATTTTTTTGTACAGAATATTACTGTGATAAAATGTATATATAGATCAGGTGACATGAGTATTTCTTCCACCATTTTTTGAGGAATATTTTGAAAACGTATAAATTAGTATTGAGGGTAAAAATAGGTGTACCCTGTGTCTATGAATATAGAGATAATGCATGAATAGATCATACAGTTAATAAATAATATAACTGGTTCCCCTTTAAATAATGTATTGAATTGATATCTGAAAATATATAAGAAATCATATATTTTTTTTAATTAATTTTTATTGTAGGTTGTTCAAAACATTACATAGTTCTTGATATATCATATTTCACACTTTGATTCAAGTGGGATATGAGCTCCCATTTTTACCCCAAATTTTTACAGATTGCAGAATCACATCAGTTGCAGAACCATTGATTTACATATTGCCATTCTGGTGTCTGTTGTATTCTGCTGCCTTTTCTATCCTCTACTATCCCCCCTCCCCACTCCCCTCCCCTCTTCTCTCTCTACCCCCTCTACTGTAGTTCATTTCTCCCCCTTATATTTTCCTCCTTTCCCCTCACATCCTCTTGTATGTAATTTTGTATACCCCTAAGGGTCTCCTTCCATTTACATGCAATTTCCCTTCTCTCTCCCTTTCCCTCCCACCTCTCATCCCTCTTTAATGTTAATCTTCTTCTCATGCTCTTCGTCCCTACTCTGTTCTTAGTTACTCTCCTTATATCAAAGAAGACATTTGGCATTTGTTTTTAAGGGATTGGCTAGCTTCACTTAGCATAATCTGCTCTAATGCCATCCATTTCCCTCCAAATTCTATGATTTTGTCATTTCTTAATGCAGAGTAATACTCCATTGTGTATAAATGCCACATTTTGTTTATCCATTCGTCTATTGAAGGGCATCTAGGTTGGTTCCACAGTCTTGCTATTGTGAATTGTGCTGCTATGAACATGGATGTAGCAGTGTCCCTATAGTGTGCTCTTTTTAGGTCTTTAGGGAATAGACCGAGTAGGGGAATAGCTGGATCAACTGGTGGTTCCATTCCGAGCTTTCCAAGAAATCTCCATACTGCTTTCCAAATTGGCCGCACCAATTTGCAGTCCCACCAGCAATGTACAAGAGTACCCTTTTCCCCACATCCTCGCCAGCACTTGATGCTGTTTGACTTCCTAATGGCTGCCAATCTTACTGGAGTGAGATGGTATCTTAGGGTGGTTTTGATTTGCATTTCTCTGACTGCTAGAGATGGTGAGCATTTTTTCATATACTTGTTGATTGATTGTATGTCCTCCTCTGAGAAATTTCTGTTCAGGTCCTAGGCCCATTTGTTGATTGGGTTATTCGTTATCTCATTGTCTAATTTTTTTAGTTCTTTGTATATTCTGGATATTATGGCTCTGTCTGAAGTGTGAGGAGTAAGATTTGTTCCCAGGACGTAGGCTCCCTATTTACCTCTCTTATTGTTTCTTTTGCTGAGAAAAAACTTTTTAGTTTGAGTAAGTCCCATTTGTTGATTCTAGTTATTAACTGTTGTGCTATGGGTGTCCTATTGAGGAATTTGGAGCCCGACCCCACAGTATGTAGATCATAGCCAACTTTTTCTTCTATCAAATGCCATGTCTCTGATTTGATATCAAGTTCCTTGATCCACTTTGAGTTAATTTTGTGCATGGTGAGAGAAAGGGATTCAGTTTCATTTTGTTGCAAATGGATTTCCAGTTTTCCCAACACCATTTGTTGAAGATGCTATCCTTCTTCCATTGCATGCTTTTAGCCCCTTTATCGAATATAAGATAGTTGTAGTTTTGTGGATTGGCTTCTGTGTCCTCTATTCTGTACCATTGGTCCACCCGCCGGTTTTGTTACCAGTACCATGGTGTTTTTGTTACTATTGCTCTGTAGTATAGTTTGAAGTCTGGTATAGCTATCCCGCCTGATTCACACTTCCTGCTTAGCATTGTTTTTGCTATTCTGGGTCTTTTATTTTTCCATATGAATTTCATTATTGCTTTCTCTATTTCTACAAGAAATGCCGTTGGGATTTTGATTGGCATTGGATTAAACCTATAGAGAAGTTTTGGTATTATCGCCATTTTGATGTTGTTACTTCTACCTATCCATGAACAGGGTATATTTTTCCATCTTCTAAGATCTTCTTCTATTTCTTTCTTTAGGGTTCTGTAGTTTTCATTGTATAAGTCTTTCACCTCTTTTGTTAGGTTGATTCCCAAGTATTTTATTTTATTTGAGGATATTGTGAATGGGGTGGTTGTCCTCATTTAAATTTCAGAGGATTTGTCGCTGATATACAGGAATGCCTTTGATTTATGCGTTTTGATTTTATAGCCTGCCACTTTGCTGAATTCATTTATTAGCTCTAATAGTTTCTTTGTAGACCCTTTTGGGTCTGCTAGGTATCGAATCATGTCATCTGCAAATAGTGATAATTTGAGTTCTTCTTTTCTATTTTTATGCCTTTATTTTTTTTCGTCTGTCTAATTGCTCTGGCCAGTGATTCGAGAACTATGTTGAACAGAAGTGGTGAGAGAGGGCATCCCTGTCTTGTTCCAGATTTTAGAGGGAATGCCTTCAGTTTTTTTCCATTCAGAATGATGCTAGCCTGAGGCTTAGCATAGATTGCTTTTACAATATTGAGGTATGTTCCTGTTATCCCTAGTTTTTCTAGAGTTTTGAATATAAAGGGATGCTCTACTTTGTCGAATGCTTTTTCCACATCTATCGAGATGATCATATGGTTCTTATTTTTAAGCCTATTGATGTGGTGAATAACATTTATTGATTTCCGTATATTGAACCAACCTTGCATCCCAGGGATAAATCCTACCAGATCATGTTGCACAATTTTTTTGATATGTTTTTGTATCCGGTTCGACAGAAGTTTATTGAGGATTTTTGCATCTAGGTTCATTAGAGATATTGGTCTGTAGTTTTCTTTCTTTGAAGTGTCTTTGTCTGATTTAGGAATCAGGGTGATGTTGGCCTCATAGAATGAATTTGGAAGTTCTCCCTCTTTTTCTATTTTCTGAAATAGCTTGAAAAGTATTGGTATTAGTTCCTCTTTAAATCTTTTGTAAAACTCTGCTGTATACCCATCCGGTCCTGGGCTTTTCTTAGTTGGTAGTCTTTTGATGGTATCTTCTATTTCCTCAATTGATATTGGTCTGTTAAGGTTGTCAATATCCTCCTGACTCAATCTGGGCAAATCATATAACTTAAGAAATTTATCGATGCCTTCACTATCTTCTATTTTGTTGGAGTATAAGGATTCAAAATAATTTCTGATAATCTTCTGTATTTCTGAAGTGTCTGTTGTGATATTGCCTTTTTCATCCCGTATGCTGGTAATATGAGTTCTCTCTCTTCTTCTCTTCGTTAGCGTGGCTAAGGGTCTGTCGATTTTTTTTATTTTTTCAAAGAACCAACTTTTAGTTTTGTCAATTTTTTCTATTGTTTCTTTCGTTTCGATTTCATTAATTTCAGCTCTGATTTTAATTATTTCTTGTCTTCTACTTCTTTTGCTGTTGTTTTTCTCTTCTTTTTCTAGGATTTTGAGTTGAAGTATTAGATCATTTATTTGTTGGTTTTTTCTTTTTTTAAGGAATGAACTCCAAGCAATAAATTTTCCTCTTAGAACTGCTTTCAATGTGTCCCATAGATTCCAATATGTTGTGTCTGTGTTTTCATTTATCTTTAAGAATTTTTTAATTTCCTCCTTGATGTCTTCTATAACCCATTGATCATTCAGTAACCTATTGTTCATTCTCCAAGTGATGCATGATTTTTTCTTATTTCTTTTATCGTTAATTTTCAATTTCATTCCATTATGATCAGTTAAGATGCATAGTATTATCTCTACTCCTTTATATTGTCTAAGAGTTGCCCTGTGACATAATATATGATCTATTTTTGAGAAGGATCCATGTGCTGCTGAGAAAAAAGTGTAACTGCTTGATGTTGGGTGGTATATTCTATATATGTCAATTAAGTCTAGGTTATTAATTGTGTTATTGAGCTCTATAGTTTCCTTATTCAACTTTTGTTTGGAAGATCTGTCCAGTGGTGAGAGAGGTGTGTTGAAGTCTCCCATGATTATTGTATGGTGGTCTATTAGACTCTTGAACTTGAGAAGTGTTTGTTTGATGAACATAGCTGCACCATTGTTTGGGGCATATATATTTATGATTGTTATGTCTTGTTGGTGTATGGTTCCCTTGAGAAGTATGTAGTGTCCATCTTCATCCCTTTTGATTAACTTTGGCTTGAAATCTATTTTATTTGATATGAATATGGACACTCCTGCTTGTTTCCGAAGTCCATATGAGTGATATGATTTTTCCCAACCTTTCACCTTCAGTCTAAGTATGTCTTTTCCTATCAAATGCGTCTCCTGAAGGCAGCATATTGTTGGGTCTTGTTTTGTGATCCATTCTACTAGCCTGTGTCTCTTAATTGGTGAGTTTAAGCCATTAACATTTAGGGTTATTATTGAGATATGGGTGTTCTTCCAGCCATATTGGTTTATTTATGTTACTAAACATGGTTTGTTTTCCTCTTTGATTATTCCCCCCCCCTTCACTGTACTACCTCCCGCTGTTGGTTTTCATTGACATTTTCCATTTCCTCTTCCTGTAATATTTTGCCGAGGATGTTTTGAAGAGATGGTTTTCTAGCTGCAAATTCTTTTAACTTTTGTTTATCATGAAAGGTTTTAATTTCATCTTCCATCCTGAAGCTTAATTTCACGGGATACACAATTCTTGGTTGTAACCCGTTTTCTTTTAGTGTATGAAATATGTTATTCCAGGATCTTCTAGCTTTCAGAGTCTGTGTTAAAAGATCAGCTGTTATCCTGATTGGTTTACCCCTAAATGTAATCTGCTTCCTTTCTCTTGTAGCTTTTAAAATTCTCTCCTTATTCTGTATGTTGGGCATCTTCATTATAATGTGTCTAGGTGTGGATCTCTTATGATTTTGCACATTCGGCGTCCTGTAGGCTTCTAGGATTTGGGATTCTGTCTCATTCTTCAAGTCTGGGAAGTTTTCTCGTATTATTTCGTTGAATAGATTGCTCATTCCTTTGGTTTGGACCTCAATACCTTCCTGTATCCCAATGACTCTTAAGTTTGGTCTCTTTATGTTATCCCATATTCTTGAATGTTCTGCTCATGGTTTCTTAACAGCTTTGCTGAGCTGTCTATGTTCTTCTCCAGTTGAAATACTTTGTCTTCATTGTCTGATGTTCTATCTTCTAAGTGTTCAACTCTGCTGGTAGTATTCTCAATTGAGTTTTTACGTTGGTTTATTGTTTCCTGAATTTCCAGGATTTCTGTTTGTTTGTTTTTTATAACCTCTATCTCCCTGAATAATTGATCTTTTGCTTCTTGGATTTGTTTATGTAATTCATTGTCGAAGTGGTCGAAGTGGTCTTTCATTGTCTGATTTTGCTGTCTAATGTCTTCCTTGAGACTCCAGATCATCTGAAGGATGTATATCCTGAATTCTTTATCTGACATTCCATCTGCTGCAGATATTACCTCTTCTAAAGTTGAATTGACCTGCATTGCTTGTGGTCCTTTTTTTCCTTGTCTTTTCATACTGATCGCGTTTCTTTCTGCTTGGTGAAACTGTTGTGTTATTGATTTTTCCCCCTATATATTTATATTGCTTTTGTATAGCTGCATCGTCTCCCTTGCAGGCTTTGGCGGTGGTTCTGCCCCTCCTTCAATTGAGGCAATGTGCCTACCACGCCGGGAGGCCGCTGTGCCTCTTCTTTCGATGGGCCTGTTCTTTCGGTGGTCACAGGTCTGCCTACCTTGCAGGAGTGAGCAGCGGTTTTGCCCCTCCGCTGGCCACTAGGCCTGTTCTGTCTGTCGGTTGCAGGTATGTCTACCTAAAAGACGCTGGTGGCGGCTCTGCCCCTCCCCCAACCGGGGTGATGTATCTGGCGGGCCACTGGGCCTGTTTTGTCGGTGGTCACGGTTCCGCCTACATTGCACGTGCGTGGAGCAGCTGTGTCCCTCTGAGAGTTGCTGAGCCTGACCTGCCGGTGGATGGCAAGTCTGCCTACCTTGCAGGCGCAGGGGTGGCTCTGCCGCTCCGCGGGTCACTGGGCCTGATCTGCTGGTGAGTTGCAGGTCTGCCTAACTTGCAGGCGCCCGGCGGCTCTGCCCCTCCCCCAACTGGGGCGGGGCGATGTGTCTGGCCGGCCGCTGGGCCTGTTCCGTTGGTGGTCATGGTTCAGCCTACCTAGCAGGCACGTGGGGCAGCTGTGTCCCTCCGCAGTTTTTTGGGCCTGACCTGTTGGTGGGTCGCAGGTCTGCCTACCTTGTAGGCTCGGGGGGTGGCTCTGCCGCTCTGTGGATTGCTGTGCCTGTTCTGCTGGTGGGTCGCGGGTCCGCCTACCTTGCAGGCACCCGGCGCCTCTGCCCCTCCCCCAACCGGAGCTATGTGTCTGGCGGTCCACTGGGCCTCTTTTGTCGGTGGTCACGGTTCCGCTTACCCTGCACGCGCGTGGAGCAGCTGGGTCTCTCTGAGAGTTGCTGGGCCTGACCTGTCGGTGGGTGGCAAGTGCGCCTACCTTGCAGGCCCAGGGGTGGCTCTGCCGCTCCGCGGGTTGCTGGGCCTGATATGCTGGTGAGATGCAGGTCTGCCTAACTTGCAGGCTCCCGGCGGCTCTGCCCCTCCCCCAACCGGGGTGGGGCAATGTGTCTGGCCAGCCTCTGAGCCTGTTCTGTTGGTGGTCAGCGATTTGCCTACCTAGCAGGCTCGTGGAGCAGCTGTGCCCCTCCGCAGTTTCTTGGGCCTGACCTGCCGGTGGGTGGCAAGTGCACCTATCTTGCAGGCCCCGGGGTGGCTCTGCCGCTCCACAGTTGCTGGGCCTGATCTGCTGGTGAGTCGCAGGTCTGCCTACCTTGCAGGCGCCCGGCTGCTCTGCCCCTCCCCCAACCGGGGCGGGGCGATGTATCTGGCCGGCCTCTGGGCCTGTTCTGTCGGTGGTCAGGGTTCTGCCTACCTAGCAGGCTCGTGGGGCAGCAGTGCCCCTCCGCAGTTAGTTGGGCCTGACCTGCCGGTGGGTGGCAAGTGTGCCTACCTTGCAGGCCCGGGGGTGGCTCTGCCGCTCCGCGGTTGCTGGGCCTGATCTGCTGGTGATTCGCAGGTATGCCTAAATTGCAGGCGCCCGGCGGCTCTGCCCCTCCCCCAACCTGGGCGGGGCGATGTGTCTGGCCGGCCGCTGGGCCTGTTCTGTTGGTGGTCACGGTTCAGCCTACCTAGCAGGCACGTGGGGCAGCTGTGCCCCTCCGCAGGTTTTTGGGCATGACCTGCCGGTAGGTCACAGGTCTGCCTACCTTGTAGGCTTGGGGGGTGGCTATGCCGCTTTGTGGATTGCTGTGCATTTTCTGCTGGTGGGTCGCGGGTCCGCCTACCTTGCAGGCGCCCGGTGGCTCTGCCCCTCCCCCAACCGGAGGAATGTGTCTGGCGGTTCACTGGGCCTGTTTTGTCGGTGTTCACAGTTCCGCCTACCTTGCACACGCGTGGAGCAGCTGTTTCATTAGTGCCTGGGCACACTCTTCTTGTTGGCCTCCCTCAGGCCCTAAGTTTGTAGAGTTTGGGGCTGAGAAACCCCAGCCAATTTGCTTACCTTCTGGTAGCCACGCCCCCATATCTGGTGCAAGAGACCTCAGTTGTCAGCACTGGTGGGAGCGGTAGCCGTGAGTCCCACGCCGAGGCGAGTCGGTGCAAGAGACCTCAGTTGTCAGCACTGGTGGGAGCGGTAGCTGGGAGACCCGCGCCGCGCAGCTACCGCCGGCTCCTGTGCCAGTGCTGCCTCCGGGTTTTCTTGACTACCACGCCGGCAGGTCGCTGGACCTGTTACGGGCCCGGGCGGCGGCTCTGTTCGGCCCCTCTGGCCTCCACAGTATTCAGCAGGACCCGGACCGAGAAACAGTTTCCGCGGGTTCTTTATCACCGGGCCAAAACAGTTCCGGGAGCCAGAATTCGGCCTCTCCGGACTTGGTGCATGCTCCGACATGAGCAGGCTCCAAGAAGCAGTTTCAGCGGGTTCTATAGCCCTGGGCCAGAGCAGCTCCGGGAGCCAGAACTCCGACACTCCGGGCTCGGTGCGTGTTCTGATAGGAGCAGGCTCCAAGAAGCAGTTTCCGTGGGTTATTTAGCACTAAGTCTGAGCAATTTGTCTGCGAGATGCAGACAATTGTCAGCCTGAAATTACCTGTTCTATAGCTGAAAGAGCTGCAATCAGTCGAAAACAAGGATGGTGACGTCAGCTCTCCAAGATGGTGGCCGCTGGCTTCCTCCGTGGTCTGACCGGTGTGGAGAACCAACCTGGACCGTTTCCTTTCCCTGTCTCCAACCCAGAATTCAGCTCCGAGCTCAGCACATGCCTAGCTGGCAGGAGCCCACAGAATCAGCATTGCTGTATCTCTGCACCACCAGCCTGTCATTTCCCAGCGCGCGCCGCAGACTCCAGCCATGGGGTGATCTGCCGAACAAGCAGCGCTCCATACAGACGGACAGATCGCTCGCATTTGAGCCCCTGAAGCTGATCCTCGTGCGATGAAAATCCTTCCACTAGGTTTTGGAGCACCCCAATTTTGCTTGAAATTCCTAACAAGATAGTTTTTAGCCGTTCTAACTCGTCATTTTCCCTCACAGTGACGCAGTACACGGAGTTACTGCACTCCCTTTGCGGCCATCTTGCCTCTCAAGAAATCATATATTGATATAGAATCATTCATAACAACTAGTTATACATCTAATTGTAATCCTAGGCTTATGGTTTATCATGAAGAGTGTGTGAGTTTTGCTTCAAAAGTGATTATGGAAATCAAAAATAATGTGTTTTGAAAGAAGTCTCATGAAAAGACCAGTTTGAAACATGGCAGAACACGTGTTTTCTGAAGCAGAAAGTGATTGAAAGTGAAATATATGCCTATAAATTTGTGAACTTGTGGATGAAATATATATCCTATAATGTGCATAAACTGAAGAAATAGTAATGTACCAGTGTTGAAATAAAAATGACCTTCAAAATACTTATCATGTCCCATAGGAATCTACTTGCATTGATGTGAAACTGGATCAGTTACTGTAGAAATATTAGGATTCATATGCACCATTCACTGAAGTTAGTTTTCAATACTAGGAAAAAAATACGTATATCAGGTGAATGAATATTTCTGAGAATAATCTTGTGAAAAGTTTTTTATAAATCCACATACATATTCATGAATGAATTTAAGGAGTGTATAATAAGACACATATATTAAATATTTTGAAATATCTGGAGAGAATATATTTATATATATATATATATATATATATATATATATATATATATATATATATATATATAACCACACACAGATTTTAAAAATTAGCAATATATATGCCAATCAAATTACACCGTGAAATACATATCATCCACAGATCCAAAAATATTCATTTTACTGGATATGGATTTATGTATAACTTTTTTCAACTAGGAAGCTCACACATAGTTTGAATTTTCAGTTCAAACAGCGTTTAGGAGGAGTGATCTCTTCTCACACTTTGTATCTGCCAAGTTATGTAACTCACAAGAATGTACGTGTGATACCAGGTAGGATTCTAAATGTGCATATAAAAATACATGTGCTGAATAGAATACAGAGAAATGGAGACAGGAATTCACATATTTGTTAACTGTAAAAGCACATGGAAAACTATTTCAACAAAAAATTTACTAGATTTATAACTCCTACCCTATATAATGCAAAAGGCAAGTCCAAGTATACAACGTGCCTCCTCTGAACTGCTTGTATTTCTATTCTGTTTCGGTTATTTTTCTCCATCATATTAGGATTAGTATTCAGAATCTAGTAGGGTATGTGTTAGTGTCAGGGATTCAGTATATCAAATGTAAAATAGAAAAATGAAACCAATGTGTATGCAAATATGTGCTAAACAAAATCTTCCCACTCTCATCCAGAACAATTCCTTGACATTTCCTTCCCCCAAAGTAAGACACAATTAGAGGAGTAGAGTAATAAAATCTGTGAATAATATGCTCAGGAGTTTACAACCTTGGAAGTGGTAGAGGAGTTTTCCTAGTATGGGACAGGATAAAAACTCCATATATATGGAGCTCTGCTGGCCTAAATACTTCTTGAGAAACTGCCTCTGAGTTTGGGCACTTGAAATATATGTTTTTGTCAGGAGCTTTAGCTTCTTTCTAGTGAGATCATCAAAGCTGTGTCTGCATCTATGTGACCTGGAGGACATGATTTCTTATTTTCCAATGAACATGAGGCAGCAGTGCTGAATTCTCTCTTTGTAAGTAAACTGTGGCCACTGGGGGCTAAGGGTATTCCCATGTGGACTGGGAAGCCATTTGGTCATCCTCCACTTTTCGTGGTGTTTCTTGCTGCTGCACTGGGACTTTGGCATTTGCTTCATGAAATAAAAGAAGTTCAACTAGGACACAGGTCTGGAGGCAATTCTTTCATGTGTGGTTGGTCAGGGTCTGCAGGAGAATGCACCAACCAGGCTTCTATCCCACATAGCTTGGCCACATGTCTATAGCAACCTGATTCTGAACATTGCCCGGAAACATCTCCAACAAGAAGCCTTTACATGGAAGGGTCTGCTGGCTGCACCATGTCAGTCACAAGCCATTTGGAAGCCAATGGCAGATCCACATGGCCCCACCACAAATTTTTTATCACACATCTGCCTACCACTGCTCTAGGCCCACTACTCAGCAGGTTCCAACATACTGGCATCTCTGTTCTACACCATTTTCATGAAACCCACTCAATCAAGGCACTGTCTTGCATATTTACGATCAGCAACAGGACATCCAAAGTTTCTCCAGTGCCACCTGGTCATGGGAATTTCAAAAATTTCATGGTATTTATCTAGGCATTTTTCAAGGATGACGTTGCAGGCACTGTGGTTTTCAATTCATTCAGGAACCATTAAATGGTGAGGAAGCTCATTTCAATGAATGCTCTGTAGAACTCTCACAGGCAAGGCTTCCCAATGAGTGGCCAAAATGTCACATGAAGCCAGGCCCATTGAGGTCTACAATGTGACGTCCATGGGTGTTGTGACTCTCAACTATGGCTGCCAAGTCTTTCAGAATTAAATCATGTGATATCCTGGCTGAGATACCCAGGGCTCTGTGGAAAGCCAACCTGGGCCTAGATCTCAGTTTCCAAGGGTGATTCTCATGGGTGGACTTCTAAAATCCCAACAAAATTCATGGCAATACTTCTCTGAATTCAGTCTCTAAGGGGAATCACACCAGAGTTCAAGCCCAGGTGGTCCAGGTCATGTCTTCATACTGGACACAAATGACCAAATTTAAAACCAAAACCCTCCCATATGGCCCTCATCTTCTTCCATATAGACACTAATCACAACCTCTGGCGGAAGGTTTCCATGAGTGGCGGAGTCCAAGAGAGTGTCCAAAATAACTCCCTTGCCCCTCATTGGCGTAAATTCAGGGTGGTCTGGACACCCTTCATGTGAAACAGGAGTGATCAAATATGCTAGACGTTAATACTACTATGCTTCTCCAATTTGTGGAAAACTGAGTGTCAGGTATATATTTTTATGTGATTTGCAGTCATGAGAAATCACAAGCACCTCTGCAGGTCTTTGAAGAACCCATTTGACCCAAAGGATCCCTATTCTCACTTGATGGAGTTCAAGAACTTTAAAGAGGAAGGCGACAGACTTCATCCACAAGGACTGCTTTTTGGCTGTTTTGGTTTTGGATGCACACATGGGATCTCTCTTTACATACACCAGGTGCTGAGAATCTAAGCCACAACCTCACACAGGGCCAAGAGGCTGATTCAGACACATCCCTTTCCAAAGCAATTAAGCAAAGAGCCACAGGTGATGTCCATTCATTTCCATTTGAAAACTGTTTTCTTTAGGCTTCACAAAGGGGTGGCCTGAGGCAAAGACCTTCCTGACATTCAGGGGAACAGAACAATAGGTTAGCAAATGGCCCAAAGCAGTGTTTCTCCACTGAGACTTTCCTGGTCACACTGATATCTGAATTTTCTGAGATGCTCACCATTCCCTTCAGCTATCCAGTACATGGCCATGTCACAGAGCTTAGAGGCGGTACTTATCTTGGTCACAAAATCATGAGCCTATTCTGGAGAGTGGCCAGAATTCAGGAAGAAAACAGGAACTTAGGAAGATAGCAGGTGTTACCCATCCATAAGGCAAGCCGCATTCCTTTCATACATTGGGCAGAAAGAATTCTGGTAAGCTTTCTACTAGCCTGGACACATCCTTTGATGCATTCTCTTTTCTAATGTCTACAACCATGGACACAGTGGGATACACAGACTTAAAAACACTCGCCTTGTCAAATCACTTGTTAGAAATCGTCCACTCCAAACCAAACAAACTGCCTTTCCTACCTATTCTCAAAACATGAGACAAAATCACAAACACACACTCACACCCACAAAGTCACCTCCTTTCCCAAAGTAGGTCTCTGACTATCGGGTGTGACCTCTGACTGGTGGGCCGTACTATGTTCCCATCAAATGGCCTGTTCTGTCTCAGATCTGGTTTCCTTGGCCAACTCTGTGAAGTTGTCAGGAGACAGCAGTGAGCCACTTCCTGCTTACTCAGGAAAGGCCACTCTTCAGAGCTTTCCTGGCATTTGGCCATCCTCACATCAGTAGATACCAAGAAAGACTGACTCTGTCCTTGGTAAATCAAAAGAAGGGAGACCACTGGGACTGGGCCTGGGACTAGATTTGTGTGCCTGGATGCCTGGATCCCAAGTTCAGAGAGTTCCATCACCAAGAATGTGAGGAGAGGTCACTTCCTTCAGGAACTGAATGAGGTCAATGCCTTGGCAAGCACATTGTCCTAACATTTGCTTCCAAAGGTCCCATGAAATGGAGGCTGTCCCTAATTTTTTTGACACTTTCACAAGTTAGAATGGTATATCAAATATTGGTAACCAGGAACAGCTCTCCACAGAGGCCTCGTTTTGTCTTTCTTCTCTACATAAAGAAGAGAGAGGCTGATTCAGACACATCCCTTCATGCTGACCAGGTTGTTTGCAATGAAAGATGACTTTTGCTCTCTCAGTTCCTTCATAGGTGCCTACAACTTCTCTAGGGATCATTTGCGCATAGACCTTTGAGTTTCTCAGCAGTTGGAAGATCCCCTACATTCCTGTATTTTAAGACCAACTCTGTCCTTGCTCTTCTCTAAAGTTAGATTGAAGGAACAGTGTATGGTTAGGGCTAATAACAGGTTTGATTTGGAATAGAAATCATTCTGCTGGATGAATAATGGTATTGGGAATCTGCGATATTTTCAAGAATATATAGGTAAAATATAGGAATCTGAAAACAGAAATCTAGGTAAGATTTGAAGCCCAGAAGGGCATTGGACCCTTGATTGCGGTATTAAGCATAGGACCTTGTAACTTGGATGATTGATTTTCAAAGAGAACTTCCAGTCAAAATGGATAGTCAGGAGTATTAGGAAGATAGTCGGTATGTTTATAAAGGAGAGTGAGTATAGGATTTGGACCAAAAGTTCTTTAGCTATAGGGTTTCGGGTATTGAGTGAATGTAAATGTCAGCACATGTGAAGAATTAATCACAATGATGAACTGGGGAAAATATGTAGGAATGCAGATATCAATAGAGACTTTAGGAAATCTGGCAAAGTATAGTCGGTAGTGAAATGTTAATAAAATAGATTCTTGTCACTTCCTGTTTTTCTGTATGCTTAATAAAACACTGTTGAAATCT